>NW_014555314.1:8364-15270 GCF_001313825.1 Dinoponera quadriceps | reverse complement strand
AAGTTAGTGGTAAGGGTATGTAGACAATCATAACATTTTTTAAATATTTGATTATGTCATTCTAAAATACTCCTAAAACCATTAAGTTTTTGTTTAGAAAATAGTTTTTTGTCTTTTATACTTTTGACGATACATGGTCTTAAAAAAAATACAGATTTATTTCAAAGAAGTGTTTTGTTCTTGTCCGCTTAGGCATGTATAAAAATTATGCATCTTTTCTTTTGGTCCGAGTTACACTATATTTCAACTCATCTCGAATGTAGCGGGACACAGAGTTGGCATTCCATGTGAGTGGATTACACACAGGTACAGCCTCTTCTCTGCTTCTTTGAGACCTGCCCCGGTTTTAGTAACGGAAAGCTCTCAAAACTTTCTAAGCTTTAACCCGGACGTATTTCGTATATGATGCAAAAGGAAGTCTGGTCCAGAATTATGCCAAAATATTAGGTTGGGGAAAAAGAAATTTATTATTTTTTCTGTAGATGGCTGTAGTGATCGATATCTCGTAAAGTATCGATCAAACAATTTCAGATTTATGCTCGTTGGAAAAGTGACATTTCGAACTAAAAAAATTCTTTTGTTGTTTTTTGTTTTGTCCATTCAATTATAAGTTACAGGGTGTTAAAAGTGGAAATCAACAAAGAGAAAATTCGGTACATTTTACAGTTTTTCTTTGATAAAGGCAAAATGCAAGCCAGGCGGCTGTAATTGTGAATGGTGTTTATGGTGCCGACACTGTAACAGCCAATTACGTGCAATTTTGGTTTCGTCGATTCCGTCCAGGTATTTTTGATGTTAAAGAGGTACCTCGCAGAGGTAGGCCCGTCGTCGAAAAAGTCGATAAAATCACAGAAATAATCGAAATTGACCGGTATGTTAGCAGTCGTATTATCGCCGAGGAGCTAAAGGTCGACCATAAAACAGTTTTAAACCATTTGCACAAAGCTGGAATAAAAAAAAAGCGATGTTTTAGTGCCACACCAATTAACACATAGAAACATGATGGATCGAATTTCCATCTGCGAAGCCTTGGCCAAACGGAATGAAATCGACCCATTTCTTAAACGGATGGTGACTGGGGATGAGAAATGGGTCACATACGACAACATTGTGTGAAAACGATCGTGGTCCAAGCGCGGTGAAACAGCTCAAACGGTGGCCAAACCAGGACTAATGGCCAGGAAGGTTCTGCTGTGAATTTGGTGGGACTGGAAAAAAATCATTTATTATGAGTTGCTTCCATACGGCCAAACACTAAATTCCTATCTGTACTGTCAACACCTGGACCGTTTGAAGCTAGTGATTGACCAGAAACGGCCAGAATTAGCCAACAGGAGAGGTGTTGTGTTCCATCAGGACAACGCCAGGTCACACATGTCTATAGTGATTCGCCAGAAACTCCGAGAGCTTGGTTGGGAAGTTTTGATGCATCCACCATATCCGGAACCAAGCGATTACCATGTTTTTCTTGCATTGCAAAATTTCCTTAGTGATAAGAAATTGGCATGAAAAGAAGATTGTGAAAATCAATTACTAGAGTCTTTCGCCAATAGGGACCAAAACTTCTATGAGAGAGTCATTAAAAAGCTACCTTTAAAATGGCAGCAAATTATAAAACGAAAGTATGCATATTTGACCCAAATTGGACAATCCGAAACGTGTTAAATAAAATCTTGAAATTCACGTAAAAATAATAGATTTCTTTTTCCCCAACCTAATATTTTAGTCTGCACCACAGAGGGACGTCTATATCTCCCAACCGAATTATGTGTGAGGTGAGAAAGCTCCACTTTCCCTTGAAAGGACTAAAATAAAACAGGCTCAGTATCCATTGCAGTATTTTTCGAAATCATGTTTTCGAACATGATAGACACAAATAAACTAACTATTGGTAATACAAATAAGTTACCGCTGTTTTTTTATAAAAATTATCAATTTATTGTAAAAAAAATATACGTTACATTTTATTCAAAAAATTGTCCGTCACTAGCTACTACTTTTTGCCATCTTTCTGGGAGCATTCGGATGCCACGTCGAAAAAACCCTTTATCTTTTGAAGCTACCCATGAATCGATCCAATTTTTGGCTTCTTCGTAAGAAGTGAAGTGCTGCTCGACCAGGGCGTGAGCCATCGACCGGAACAAATTGTAGTCCGAAGGAGCAATGTCTGGTGAATACGGCGGGTGGGGTAAGACATCCTATTGTAAAGCTTCTAATGTATTTTTGACGACTTTTGCAACATGTGGCCGAGCGTTGTCGTGCTAAAAAATCACTTTGTCATGTCTTTTGGCATATTGGGGACGTTTAAGCTTCAATTCTTGGTTTAATTGCATCAGTTGCTGTTTATAACGTTCTCCAGTGATAGTTTCGTTAGGCTGGAGTAGCTCGTAATAGATTACTGCGAGCTGATCCCACCAGATACACAACATTAGCTTCTTGCAATGAATATTCGGTTTGGCCGTTGAAGTTGGTGCATGGCCGGGCTTACCACACGATTTCCTACGCTTTGGGTTGTCGTAGTGGATTCACTTTTCATCCCCCGTCGATACGATACAAAAAACCCTTCCGATTTTGTCTTTGTAAAAGTTGTTCGCACGTGAAAAGACGGCATTCGACGTCTCTGGGTTTGAGTTCGTGCTGAACCAAATTTCCTTGCTTTTGTATCATACCAATGGTCTTGAGACGGTTTGAAATCGCTTGTTGAGTCACTCCCAAATTTTCTGCGAGCTGCTCTTGAGTTTGGCATGAGTCTTGGTCCAATAATGCCTCTAACTCAGCGTCTTCAAACTTTACTGGCCTTCCTTCGCGTTCTTTATCTTCCACGTCAAACTCGCCGTTTTTAAACTTTTGAAACCACTCACGACAACTTCTCTCACTTAAAGCAGCATCACCGTAAACTTCTACAAGCGACCGATGCGCCTCAGTAGCAGATTTCTTTAAATGAAAGAAATATATTGAAACTTACCACAAATGACGCTTATTCGGTACCAAACTCGACATTTTCGAACGAAAAATATGTATACTGCCAATACAAAATCAATAGTATTTTAAGGTTATATTGTTGCCAGGTGTCAAAACTTTCTATTTGATGTTTTACATCTGACGATTTCAAAATAATCTTGTCGCTGGAGCCATCTTTTGAAAACGGCGGAAACTAATTTGTATTACTAATACTTGACTAATTTGCTTCTGCTTTTATAGTTATACAAACATGCCGTTATCGATCGAACTAAAACTATATAACTGGACTACATAATTGGAATACAAATAAAATAATTTTTTTTAATTTTCATTGAATGTACTTTTATACGATATCTTTTTTTAATTGTACTTTATTATTATGCATAAAAAAATTCCTAAAATAATTCTTCAAAATACGCCTACATTTGCCTGTCAAGACTAGAAAATCCCCTTAAAGAAAAAAAATATGAAAGTGCTGGAGAAATGATGGCTTAATTCACGAGAATATTTACCACTTAGTTTGCAATGACTCCTAACTATTACCAATAATAACTAAGTCAAATCACGAGCGCTACCGGCCACGAGGTAATTGCGTGCGCGAATGTTGTACCGAACGCGTTGCATAGCGACAGCACACCAGCGCGAGGAATTGGAATATAAGCGCAAGCTGCCATTCTTTGAGACTGAGCGATCCGAGCCAGTGAATAACGAAAGCGAAAGCGATCCTGTCTGCAACCAAAAATCTATCTGTCATTCAAGCGACAATCCGGAAAATAGACTGAGCTTTTTAGCCGACTCAGCGTAATCTCAATCTCTGTCGTACGTTTCTAGGCACTTGGCTAATGAACCTAACCGTATCGAGCACTGGCCAAACACAGGAACTAGTGCAATCATGATCTGCGCTATGCTATTACAAGCTTCTAACCACAGCGGCTATGAGTCTAGCCGTTCTGTCGTGACGACAGTGCGAATCGCCGCTTCTGCGCTACTGTCGTCTCCAGGAACAACTATCGCTGCCATGGATTTATAATCCGCCCCAACTTCTTCTCGCCGACTGCATGACCGTCTTGCAACTTGAACAGCGACCAAATATTCGCCGAATATGTACATTAATCACGAACTGACTGTCGCTAACGTCCATCTTTCCGATAATCCGTGTCGACTCGAAATTTTGACCAAATTGTCGTCGGATGCCTGTACCGATCGTTGAAGCCTAAAATCCGCGTTAAATCTTAACTGATCGCGCCATAACAATGCATTTGTTGGCAAAATTACCAAACAGTATACGCCCCGCACTATAAGACACGCCTCTTAGTAAAGTGCCGATAGTAAAGTGCGGTTGATACAAGCTATCGCACCACCCTGCACTTGTCGCGACATCTTGCACATACTGCATGCTACTGATCGTGCTCCGCTTTCTCCAATCGTTTAACTGAACTTTACTGAGCGTCAATATTACCGAACACTTGTAATATGTTATCTCCACGTACAGCATAGAAAATATTATTTTGTTATTTGTTTTGTTACATACGAGTATATGCTTCAATAGCTATTGTTCCGGACTTGGCATCCAGCGAGTGAAATTCGCGGAAACTAATGCATTCAACGACTGACGTCGGAAGATAGCCGTTACATTATCATTCGGTGTAAAGATGACCTCATCCGTCCATAGGATGTGGAAAATATAGCATTTCGCCGACTTGATGCAAATATTATTTATGTTTAATGTTATGATAAAAGTACTGTCTCGTATAAATATTGAAAAAAGACTTTTACATATTTAGTATTTTGAAAAGTTTGATATATTTCCATTTGTATTTTGAAAAGTTTAATACATTTCCATGAGATGGTGTTGCAATTCATGAACTACATCACTGCTGGCAAGTATTATTCCTCGACCTACCTCTCTTAAAATTTCAGGCAAATAAGACGCGTAATTAACCTTTCATAACTATCTAAATCGACCATTTTCGCATATATCGAAACATTGGGGAAAAATTAATTTAATGCCGTCATAAAACATTTTTATTTGAAGAAATTAATGGCAGCGCAGATTAAAGCCGAGATAGATGAAGTTATGGGGACTCTGCACCAGCGTTGAAGAACGTTTATTTCTAGATAAATAAGTTTAAACGTGGCCATACAAGCACTCAGAATGAATCGCATTCTGGATGTACAATTGAGGTCACCATGTAGGAAAAAATCCATGGTATCATAGTGAAAAACCGCCGAATGCATGTGCGCGGGATTGTTGAGACTATCTCAACTGAACGAGTGCAAAACATCCTATACAAAAAATTGAATATGAGAAAACTGTCTGAGTGGTGGGTGCCACGATTGTTGACTGTCAACCAAAAAACGTACTGAAATGGACATTTTAATGCAATTTTTGGCGATGATTAATCGCAAGCCGAAGGACTGTATCGATTAGCTTCTCTAGGTGAAATTTGAATCTACCACTTTTATCACACTATCACACGAAAGTCTAAATATCAGTAAAAATAATGGACAACGACTGATGAAATTATGCCGATGAAAGCGAAGACCATTTTGTTGGCTGGGGAAGTGATGACTACTGTTTTCTTGAAATTCTCAAAGAATCATCATTATTGACTATGTAGAAAAGGGCAAAACAATAATGGAAACTTATTATGCGGCATTATTGAGCCGTCTAAAGAACGAATTAAAACAAGAACTGCCTAGATTTGCGCACAGAAAAATATTTTTTACCAGGACAGTGCGTTGTCTTAAACATTAACTATCGCAATGGCAAAATTGCATGAATTAGGATTCGAATTGGTTTCTCATCCACCTTATTCCCTGGACTTAGCTCCGTGCGACTTCTTCATGTTTCCAAAAATAAATATTTGTCTCGGTGAAAAGAAATTTTCAATAAATCAGGATATCATCATCGCCGTCAATAACTATTATGCAAAATTTGATAAAATTTATTTTTCAGACGAAATGAAAAAATTGGAAAATCACTGAACTAAGTATGTGGGAAACTCCTCTCAAAGGAAATTATGTTGAAAAATAAAATTAACCTTTTTTCAAAAAAAATGTGTTTTATTTATTTTTTACCAAACTTTTCAAACTATCCTCGTACTATCACAAAAGTTGATGGGCAGTTTTTCAATCGCGCAAATAGTTGTTAGCTACGCTGATAATGAAAAGTGTGTATTCCATTTTATCGTAAAATACGATGCACCATGCATAAACCAAGTATATCAATTATATGACGCGTGTTACCGAGATTTTCTTCGATCATCAGGGTTTCCTCCTCATTAACAACGTTCCGACATATCGTTTAGGCACCATGAATTCAGTAAATACCAACAGAGATTGTTCTCCCCCCCCCTTCCCCTCATCGGACCTAATCGGCTATTGTCTTTTATGAAGGATGCCGCTCACAATTTGGGATTTTTTCCGTGTAAATACGAGATCTGTTCAAAAAGTATCGCGAATTATGTGTTTTTTCAAAAATTATTTATTTATTCATGAATATCTATGTTGTCTCCTTCAAAGTAATCCCCATCAGATATTATACACTTGTGCCAACGTTTTTCCCAATCCTCGAAGCACTTCAAAAAATCATTTTTTGTGATCTTGTTCAGCTCCTCCTTCGATGCCGTCTTTATCTCCTCAATCGTAGCGTAGCGTCGTCCCTTCATGTGCCTCTTCAGTTTCGGGAACAAGAAAAAGTCACAGGGGGCCAGGTCTGGGGAATACGGTGGCTGCGGCATTATTAGTGTGTTGTTTTTGGCAAAAAATTCGCGCACAATCAACGATGTGTGAGCAGGGGCGTTGGTACGAATTTCGCGGCGACCCGTCTCATGCCCAAATCATTAGTAAAAATCGAATGACACTAGCAAATCGAAATGTTTAGGTCCTCAGCAACTTCTCTAACGGTGATTCGACGATTGGCCAATACTATTTTCTTCACTT
>NW_014555314.1:0-8212 GCF_001313825.1 Dinoponera quadriceps | reverse complement strand
AATCGATATGTTTAGGTCCTCAGCAACTTCTCTAACGGTGATTCGACGATTGGCCAATACTATTTTCTTCACTTCATCAATGTTTTCGTCTGTTGTTGACGTGCTCGGGCGTCCGGCACGCTCTTCGTCGTTCACATTTTCTCGGCCCTCTGAGAACATTTTGTACCACCGATAAACGTTGCTTCGGTCCAAGGTAGCTTCACCATATGCTACAGTCGGAATACGTCAGCGCACTTAATTTTGTTAGATTTTTTGATCCATTTTTTGGAATAGGCAAAAATCTAAGACGAGCCGTAACACATCCAAGCAAAACAGCTGTCAAAGATAAACTGAATATTCAAAATGGCCGAACTTGTTGGCATAAGTGAGGGACATGAGTACTAACATAACTCCACAAAAAATCGAAAATCGAATATACGTAACCCGCGGAAATTAAAAATTCGCGATACTTTTTAAACAGACCTCGTATTCGCCCTAGCATTTCCCTCGACCATCCCGTAATAGATGACCATATCTATGTATTTTTCAGGTATATCATTAATTTTGCTTGGAAACGTACGTCAATGTTATCTAAACACACTCCAGTAAATGTGTGCGAAAATATGCGAAAGACCAGAAAAAAACATTTGACAATTGATTAAATGTGCTCTTACTTATTTTTGCATTCTGTTTTCTATTTTCTGGCGTGCAGTTCCAAAAGAAATAAATTACACGCCCGTTCTACTTGTTTACAAAACATGAATAATCGACTTTGAGACATTTTGTATATAATGTTTTGCATATTGTTATGAAATTGCGTTTAATCTTTTAATAAATTTGTTTCAGATGTTTTTGCGGACAGTATTCATCTTCATGATTTTTCTGTATTGCTTCCAGTTTTGCCTGTGTACGAATTGCGCGTAAGTTACTCATTCTCAACTTTTTTCAATATCATTAAGAAAAACGTAACCTCAAAATATGATCGTTATTGCAGGAACTTTCCTTATCACCCTTTATGTCGAGGTACAATGAAAAGGACATTCAATCCAGATGAATTTTCAAACCTATACGTTCGGTCTCGTCCTATGTATGATGATTCGCATAATGACTGCTCTATCGGTGCAAACTGCAAACCAAAGATCAAATATTTGTTCGTGCTTCTCAATGACGTAAGTAACAGTATTTGTAATTGAACAAGGGAACCTTTTAAAATGCATTATTTCATCCATATTTAATTAATTTGATTATCTGATTTCCACCCGAGAAGGTACATTTTGTATAAAAATGAAAGGATTGCTTTTTATGATTATATAAGCCAAATTCAGTGGCAGTAAATTCCACAAAGTAATGGTAATGTGATGAATCGAGAAACATTTTGAAATTTGAAGTTCCTAGTTTCTAGATATATTAGAAAATATAAAATTTAATTTTTGTTACTGTGATATACCAGGTTACTTGATGAATTCTTAGAGTAAAAGTGAAAAAAATATTTTGTTAGCAAAACTCAACTTTATTCTGCAACATAATCTTCATTTAGCTCAATATATCGAGTTGAACGAGTTTCTAGCTCTTTTAAGCTTTTTAAATAATAATAAATTTCTGAACCGCCAAAATATGCGTCTGTTTTCCATTCTACCTCTTTATTTGAAGCAATTTTTTTTTCCTGGAGCCATCTTTTGAGTTTTGGAAACAGGTAAAAGTCGCATTGGGCCAGATCTAGAGAATACGGTGGATGTACAGACGATAGGAGCAATTCATACCTCAATTCGTTCAATTTTGCCATTACTTTTATCGATTTGTGAGCTGGTTTATTGTCTTGATGAAAGAGAATTTTTTTCTTCGCTAAATGAGGCCGTTTTTCTTAATTTCATCATTCAATCGGTCCAAAAATGATGCATAATATTCTTCTGAGATTGTTCTTCCTTTCAAAATAATCAATGAGGATCATACCATGTGCATCCTAAAATACAGTGGCCACAATCCTTTCAGCCGATTGTTGCGTCTTTGGTTGTTTTGGAGCACTTCCTCTTTTTGGAACCCATTGTGCCGACTGTTGTTTCGATTCAGGTGTATAATGGTGAATCCATGTTTCATCAACGGTTGTATATTGGCGCAAAAGTTCCTTTGATTTGTGCTTAAACATGTCCAAACAATGCTCAAAAGTGCGAATACGTTCACGTTTTCAATCAATTGTTAGAAATCGCGGCAATCATCTTGCAGTTCACTTTTTCATACCTAAATGTTCGTGTACGATATTGAACACACGTTCCGATGAGATGCCCACAGCCGCAGCTAGTTCACACAATTTCGTTTTAAGGTCATTCAACACGATGTCATGGATTTTTTCACTTATTTCTACTATAGTCACTTTATTTGGACGACCACTGCGTTGTGCATCCGATGTGCTGGTACGACTACTTTTAAATGAAGCAATGCAATTGTATACACTTGCATACGACGGAGCAGACCCCCCAAAGTTTTTTGGAAATCCTGAATTACTTCCTACGGTTGCAAGCCTTTTAAATAGAAATACATAATCACTGTACAAATTTGAGTTTTTTTCCATTTTTTCAAAATATCAGTGGTTATGTATTGGTAATACAAATAAGTTTTCGCCGTTATTTTTATAAAAATTATCAATTTATTGTATAAAAAATATACGTTACATTTTATTCAAAATATTGTCCGTCACTAGCTACTACTTTTTGCCATCTTTCTGGCAACATTCGGATGCCACGTCGAAAAAACTCCTCATCTTTTGAGGCTACCAATGAATCGACCCAATTCTTGGCTTCTTCGTAAGAAGTGAAGTGCTGCTTGACCAGGGCGTGAGCCATCGACCGGAACAAGTGGTAATCCGAAGGAGCAATGTCTGGTGAATACGGCGGGTGGGGTAAGACATCCCATTGTAAAGCTTTCAAAGTACCCTTGACGACTTTTGCAACATGTGGCCGAGCGTTGTCATGCTGAAAAATCACTTTGTCATGTCTTTTGGCATATTGGGGACGTTTAAGCTTCAATTCTTGGCTTAATTGCATCAGTTGCTATTTATAACGTTCTCCAGTGATGGTTTCATTATCGAGCTGAAGTAGCTCGTAATAGATTACTGCGAGCTGATCCCACCAGATGCACAACATTCTTCATTCAGCTTCTTGCGATGAATATTCGGTTTGGCCGTTAAAGTTGGTGCATGGCCGGGCTTATCCCACGATTTCCTACGCTTTGGGTTTTCGTAGTGGATTCACTTTTCATCCCCCGTCACTATTCGATGCAAAAACTCTTCCGATTTTGTCTTTGGAGAAGTTGTTCGCACGTAAAAAGACGGCGTTCGATGTCTCTGGGTTTGAGTTCATGTGGAACCCAATTTCCTTGCTTTTGTATCATACCAATGGTCTTGAGACGGTTTGAAATCGCTTGTTGAGTCACTCCCCAGTTTTCTGCGAGCTGCTCTTAAGTTTGACATGAGTCTTGGTACAATAATGCCTCTAACTCAGCGTCTTCAAACTTTACTGGCCTTCCTTCGCGTTCTTTATTTTTTACGTCAATCTTGCCGTTTTTAAACTTTTGAAACTACTCACAACAACTTCTCTCATTTAAAGCAGCATCACCGTAAACTTCTACAAGCGACCGATGCGCCTCAGCAGCAGATTTCTTTAAATGAAAGAAATAAATCAAAACTTACCGCAAATGACGCTTATTCGGTACAAAACTCGACATTTTCGAACGAAAAGAATGTATACTGCCAATACAAAGTTAATAGTATTTTAAGGTTATGTTGTTGCCAGGTGTCCAAACTTTCTATATGATGTTTTACATCTGGCGATTTCAAAGTAATCTTGTCGGTGGAGCCATCTTTTTAATACGGCGGAAACTTATTTGTATTACTAATACTTTCGGTGGGTCACTCAATATACTGATTGTCATAGCTATCTATAACTATGTGGTAAGGGGTTTGAAGGTTGGTACTGCAGAAAATTCACGTCCTATTGAAGGCGGCAACACCACTAATATGTCATTCTTAAGATTTATTAATCAACTTGGTATATGAATATATTAGCTAAATTGGAATGTTCCGTCCGTTTTTTGCAAAAATATGGTTTTATTTAAGTTACAAAATTAAAAATATATCAATGAAATTATTGTCCATCGTTAGCGATAACTTTTTCCCACATTTCGGGCACCAAGCGAATTCCGCGACGTAAGAATGGCTCATCTTTGGAGGTTATTCAGTCACAGACCCATTTTTTGACATCTTCATAAGAATTGAAACATTCCTCAGCAAGAGCATGTGCTATCGACCGAAACAAATGGTAGTTAAAAAAGGTACATTCCAGTGAATAAGCCGCATGGGATAACTCTTCCCAGCAAAGTGCTTTTAACGTTTCCTTGACAATTTTTGTGATGTGAGGCCGAGCGTTATCATGACGCAAAATCACTTTATGCTCTCTCGTTTAATATTTTGGTCGTTTTTCGTGCAATACTCAGCTCGAACGGATAATTTGTTATTGGTAGAGATGTCCTGTTACTGTTTGACTAGATTTCAACAGCTCATTGTACACTACACCTTTCTAATCTCTCCAAATACAGAGCATTGCCTTCTTTCTGTGAATATCCCGCTTTGGCCTCGATGTTGAAGATTGGCCGGAGTCGCATATGGTTTTTTGACGTTTGGGGTTGTCAAAATATATCTATTTTTCATCCTCAATGATGATACGATGTAAAAATCTTTTTCTTTGTTGCCTGGCAAGTAGAATTTCGCAGATGGTTTTTCGACGCCTTTTAATGTCTCTTGGCATTAGTTCATCTGGAACCCATTTTCCTTCTTCTATATGTTTCTAAGGCTTTCAAATGATCAGAAATGACAGATTGAGCACAATTTAATGCTTCTGCAAGTTGTTTTTGCGTTTGTCATAAGTCTTCATTCATCAATGCCTGCAATTTTTGATCTTTGAATACTTATGGCCGTTCAGAACACTCTTTGTCCTCCAAATCAAAATAACCACTTTTAAAGTATTGGAACCTATCTCTGCATGTTTTATCGGAAAGAGTACTATCATTATAAACTTTTACAAGCATTTGATGAGCTTCATATGTAGGTTTCTTCCATTTGAAGCAAAAGATTAACATTTCGCGCAAATGACGCTTATTTAGCTCAATTTTCGACATTTTCAAGGCAGTAAGAAACAATGTTATTGATGCGAACGTATATACTGAATTTTATTGACAGGTGGTAAAACTAAAAAATTAAGCTTAGTATAGACATTAGAGCTACCGACAATTCTAGCTACAGCTATTCGTCGCTAGATGGACAGAACTTTTCTATTCACGTAATATATGAAAAACCATCAATATAAAAATTCTTGATGCAATTTATTAAGTTGCATCAACACATATCACAAATATAAAGTTATATATAATTGATATTTATTTCGTTTGAAAACGTGGGCTTTTCCCTTGCACTCTTGTATATTGCGGTGCGATTTTCTTTCACTGAATTATTTAATGCAGAAAACGAATGTATGACTTTAATTGCTCTCATATCTGCATATATGGTAAATAAATAAGATTATTTGACCTATATTAAAAAATGAATACAAAGCTCAAAATTTTCTTTTTAAAATGCATTTATTATAGTTCGATATGTATAAGTTTTCCGAATGAAAACACAATTAAAATATTAAATAGTTCGAAAAGTTCTGAGAATCTCTGAAATCTATTGCTCTCATAACCAGTTACTCGGAAATATGTTGACCAAAGCTGATGAATGAGAGCTCGATTGAGAGAGAATGCTTTGCTTTTTCAAATGCAGGTCTGGCGTTGACAAACAGAGTAAGCGATGTTGGATGGCACGATCGCGAAGATGGACAAAAGATGGACAATCGCTTTATTTGCGCCACGTTATGCTTTCTTGCTTTTGGAAAGAAAATATTGGTTGTACTGCGGTACAAACTATTCGTAAAATTTTCAATGTTTACGGGGAAGACGCAGTGTCAAATCAAACAGTCAATCGTTTGTGCGATTTCGTAATGGTAATTTCAAGTTCGAAGATGCTCCATTTAGAAGACCTATCACGCCACTCGAAAACCGCCTAAAACAAAAAAATCGATAAAAATTCTTGCAAAAATATATTGGAACTTTCACATCTTAACGTTCCCAGAGCATGCACCATGATAATTTGAAAAGTACAGATTAGGTAAATTGGGTTATTATCGATACTTGGATTCTTCACACATTGACTTAGCACAAACTTCTCCCCGGGTTGATGCGCTTTTAAGAAAAAGTTAGAAGGAGCCTTTTTTGAAGCAGTTGATTACTGCCGACGAAAAATAGATACTCTACCGTAGTGTGACAAACGCTCTTGGGGAAAATAGACTTAACCTCCACAAACGACCTCAAAGGTCTAGATCTGGCCCTATGCGACTTTTACGGGTACAGGGGCTGTACTCAAGGAAAGATATGCTTTGCATTTGATGGAGTTGCAAGGATGTTTTTCACTTTGAGCCCCATCCAGAGAACTACAGATCAATTCGTATAAATACTGTGCTCAACAAGCTGACTTGAAGGATGCTCTTGCCACGAAGTATCCAGAACTAGTGAATAGGAAAGACGTCGCCTTTTAGCATGATAACGCAAGGCCACTTATTTCATTGGCAGTCCGCAGGGAACTTATTGAATATATGTGAATAAATAGTTATATATCTGCTCCACAAGAGCGTCCGCATTTCATTAATAGATAGCGCACATATGTTAAGTTCGAATTTTCTGATTCTATGAACAGTTCGGAAGAATGCTTTGAGAGATAGCGTGACATCTTGTCACATTAAGCTCCGATCACCGCAAGTTAAATCAATTTTGGTAATATCATAGATTTTTCATTTTTGCTCTTTTTTGTTATGTCCGTCGCATGACATGGTCTCGCTCGCGAGATTTGTTGTGTCTAAAAGTGATCACAATGGCTACGCTTCTGAGAATCTAAATTATTCTTCGAAGTGAAGTAACACAAACAACGTATCAAAAATGAACAAGTGGCAACCGCTACCGAGGAAAAATAATTCTAAAACTTGTATATAATCGTAGAATATCAAGCGACGTGCGAATGATCGAATATTGATTTCCGCTATTGTGCAATCGGTTTGCCTTGTACCGAGTCACGGTACAACGAAGGCCACCGAACTCTTTTACGAGTACAGTAAAACACCCAGTAAAAGTACACGTGCGGGAATGCTTCTGTAAACAGAAAATTGGTATATTATATTTCTTCAAGGACAATCTGAAGGCACAGAAAATAAATATGATCTATCATATATATTTATTAAAGTCTGCTCAAAGATAGTTTGGCTCAGTTAATACTTCATGGGTGCTTCAAGAGGACAACGACCGAAAACACCGAAGTCGTGCATACCAGGTGTAGAAGTATAAAACCGGAATTTTTTTGTAAAAATTACACGTCTGTTGTTTGAAAATGATGAAAAATATTTTATTCCAAATAATGTGTATTGCTATTTATACATTTTTCCCACCTCTCAGGCAGTTTATGAATACCACGCCAAAAAAACATTTCTTCTTTTAAAGCGAACCAGATATTGAGCCATTTTCGTACATTTTCATATGAATTGAAGCGTTGTTCAGCGAGAGTGTGTCCTATTGATGAGAATATATGATAATCGGACGGAGCCAAGTCTGGAGAATAAGACGCATGCGTTAGTATTTCCCAATTGAAAGCCTCGATCGTTTCCCTGACCCGTTTTGCTGTGTGTGATGGGGCATTATCATGAAGCAAAATGACTTTGTGTTGCCTTTTTCAATATTCCGGTCGTTTTTCACGCAATGCTCGATTTAAATCGATCATTTGCTGTTGGTAGCGATCAGTGTTAACGGTTTTACCAGGTTTTAACAGCTCATAATAGATTACACCCTTCTGACCCCACCAAACACAGAGCATTGTCTTCTTTCCAAAGCGATTGCAGTGGATGTCGATGGTTCACCTGGATTCACCCATGATTTCTGACGCTTAGGATTTTCAAAATATATCCATTTTTCATCATGTCATGATACAATGGACTTTCTTTTGTATCTGTCAAGCAGCATTTCACAAGTGGTTTTTCGATTTTCTTGCTGTCTTTCATTCAGTTCATGCGGAACCCATTTTCCCACTTTCTGAATCTTTCCAATGACTTTCAACCAAATTGAGACAGCTTTCTGCATCACATTCAATTCATCCGCGAGTTCTTGT
>NW_014555313.1:495-701 GCF_001313825.1 Dinoponera quadriceps | reverse complement strand
CCTGTCTATGGCGAATTTTTTTACTGGTGAAAAATTCGCCTCAAGAGAATTTGCCTCAAGAAGCTTATAAAAATCGACTTTCCTAGTTTTTTGCCAATAGGGACGAGAGTTTCTATGAGAGAGGCATAATGAAATTACCTTCGAAATGGCAACAAGTTATCGAACAAAACGGTGCATATTTGACCTAAATCGGATCATTGTAACTA
>NW_014555313.1:0-259 GCF_001313825.1 Dinoponera quadriceps | reverse complement strand
ATATTCTTGTAGCTTACCTCGAGAGCTTTCCAAAACGCTATAATGAAACGTTTTTTTAATCGGTACTTTTCGAGTTATGAGGATTGAAAGTTACGGTACCGCCGGCATTACAATTACCCAGTCGTGATGTATGACATGTCTGATACTGTCACGTAAGGTGTAACGAAATTCTCATTTACCAGCCATGTTGTATTCAAACGCGGAAGCTTGTGATATGATGCTTATTTTAGGTGAATGTGATGGTCAATTTAGAGCAACT
>NW_014555312.1:0-281 GCF_001313825.1 Dinoponera quadriceps | reverse complement strand
TTTGAAAAAACACAAAATTTGCGATACTTTTTGAACAGACCTCGTACATATATATATATATATGAGGTCTGTTCAAAAAATATCGCAAATTTTGTGTACATATATATATACAGGGTGTGGCGAAAGGTATGCCCTCATTTTGGAGAGCAATCAATAAAATACTATTAAATGTAGAGGATTGGAAATTTCTTTATTACCTTTGGTACTTCAAACAGTTTTTTTACATTAAGGTTTAAAAACGATATCTGCAAGATGGCGGCCTCCAGTAGCAATGCACTGAT
>NW_014555311.1:2418-3101 GCF_001313825.1 Dinoponera quadriceps | reverse complement strand
CCTGCTGATCTTGTTTAAACAAGATGTTACCAATTTAAAACATGTATACCAGGTGTATGCATAAGTTTTTTCTGGTTTAACTAAGAGATGGCGCAAGCGAAAAGTACGCAGAGTATTAATTTGACACATACGTCATTTTGTTTGTTTGACATTTAAAACTACAAACACACACAAGTTGAGTCAGCCAAAAACTAGCGTCTTCGTTTTATCGTTCAGTGATCATGTCGAGTTTTGTGCCTGAAAAAGAACATTTCCGGCACGCATTGCTTTTCTTATTTAATCAAAAGAAAAAGGCTGTTGAAGTCATCGTTTGCTGGTAGAAACATATGGTGAACACGCTCCATCGATTAGAACATGTGAGACATGGTTTCGACAATTTAAAAATGGTGATTTCAATGTGAAAGACAATGTGATTTCAATGTGAGCGCTCTGGTAGACCACAAAAATGCAAAGACGAGCAATTGCAGGAGTTATTGGATGATGACCCAACTCAAACTCAACGGCAATTAGCAGAATCATTACATATATCACAAGAAACAACCAGCAGACGTTTACGAGCAATGGGAAAGATCAATAAACTCGGTAAATGGGTAAATCCCACACAATTTGAATGAACGTCAAATGGAAAATCGCACAGTCACTTGTGAAATGCTGCTTCAACGCCACGAAAGGAAATCATTTTT
>NW_014555311.1:0-2249 GCF_001313825.1 Dinoponera quadriceps | reverse complement strand
TTAGCAGAAGCATTACATGTATCACAAGAAACAGCAGACGTTTACGAGCAATGGGAAAGATCAATAAACTCGGTAAATGGGTAAATCCCACACAATTTGAATGAACGTCAAATGGAAAATCGCAAAGTCACTTGTGAAATGCTGCTTCAACGCCACGAAAGGAAATCATTTTTGTATCGAATTGTGACGGGTGACGAAAAATGGATTTATTTTGAAAACCCGAAGCGGAAAAAATCGTGGCTTTCACCTGGCGAAGCCGGTCCATCAACACCAAGGCCAAATCGCTTCGGCAAGAAGACCATGCTCTGTGTCTGGTGGGACCAGAGCGGTATTGTGTATTATGAACTCTTGAAGCCCGGCGAAACCGTTAATACACAACGCTATCGCCAACAAATGATTAATTTAAACCACGCATTAATCGAAAGACGACCGGAATGGGCCAGAAGACATGGCAAAGTGATTTTGTTACACGACAATGCGCCGTCTCACACAGCAAAACCAGTGAAAGACACCTTGAAATCGCTTGGATGGGACATCCTTCCGCACCGGCCGTACTCCCCAGACCTGGCGCCATCTGACTATCACTTCTTTGCATCAATGGGCCACTCGTTCGCAGAGCAGCACTTCAGCAATTTCAAGGAAGTTGGAAAATGGCTCGACGAATGGTTTGCCGCAAAAAATAAGCAGTTTTTCTGGCATGGTATTCATAAATTACCTGAAAAATGGGCGAAATATGTAGAAGCCGATGGCCAATATTTTGAATAAAAAAAAATTAATTTCCCTTGAAAATTACGTGATTTTTTTTTACCAAAAAACCGGAAAAAACTTATGCATACACCTGGTACAACGATCACATTAACACTGACATGTCGTACGATGATTTCTGTACATTGTGTCACAAGTGTTGGCAGCGCAAGTATGGGTTCGTGGTAATAGACAAGGAGCTCGCTCACTAATGGTCGATATCAAAACAGATTTAACGAATACGCCATACCGTGAGACGAATAGTCGTTGCCGAAACGTCAACGGTGAAACGCCTACGACGTTTTTTTCAAAACGTCTCAGATGTTTTTTTTTTTTCTAAAGGAACAATATGTCGATAATCAACAGTGGGAAAGAAATTCAGGATCATGAAAAAGTAGCGAAAGAGATCGCAAAAACGAGCGACTTGATTTGTAAGAAATGTCGCGCTCTGAAAACTGGTACGATGGAAGAAGATATCGCAATGGAAAATCGTTTCAGACCTATTATCGAACCTATACATAAAATTGTTAAAAACACCGTCGATTCCAATCCGCTCGTGTTGAAGAATACGCCGATTAAAGATGTGAAAAATGAAATATTATTTCCACAAGAAAAAAAGGAGCTTATGAGAAAGATGAAAACGAAAGAGAAAAAACTAGTGAATACACATGCTGACAAGAGAAAGAATGAACGGAAAGGAAGACCAGAGGACGATATTATTTTGGATCAACCTCAAAAAAAACGACGAAGAAAGATTTCATCGGATACGTTACCGACACCACTCACGCAACAACATGTTCAAGTCGTGAACACGCTTGTTGATGAGGACGTTTATGAGATTGAAAATGAGTCTCTCNGAAAATGAGTCTCTCGAGAAATTTGTGCAACATGAATTGCAAACATCGGAAGGTCGACTATCATTACAAAGTCAACTGGGTCTACTAGGCCAAAAGTATATTGTGGATAGTTTGAGTGGTGAGAGAAAGAGACATGTAGACTCCGTTTACAGAGTTTATTTAAGCAACGAAAGACCGATGTTTGACGATAAACGTTTCGATGTGGATATAGATGATAATATAATTATAAACGGCGTAAGATACTCGGGCACACCCTGTCTTTACGAATTGATTTTCCGACGACTTCCAGACGATACTTTGTACACTGAAGATCATCTGCAAAAGTATAAGTCTATATTGTTAGCAACAAATGCGCACAAACGATACCACATCGCAACCAATCCACTGTTGGCTAACAGAGGATACAAGTACAAACATGTAATCAAACCTTTGGTGTTCACAACGAAACATGAAAAATCTAGAGAATGGTTATCGAGCGCCATGATGCTAACTGGAAATAAATTCGAATATGTTCACTGGGACTATCCCAATGAACTGGTAGATCGTCTGCGATTACTCGAAGCCTCTATTCAGGCTGGCAATGACGCGCATGACAACGTAATTTTATCGATTATAGAAGAACTTCGCGAAGAGGGTTTGATTATAAAT
>NW_014555310.1:0-684 GCF_001313825.1 Dinoponera quadriceps | reverse complement strand
CCCTTGCCGTGCCATTTAGCTCGACGAAACTCGGGCCCAAGTGTTACGCATCAACGCATGGTAAACAGATCAGACTGATGCGCGAGAAAGGTCAAAATACGAGCCGAAATGTAAATGCCTCTGATATAGACACTTTTGCACGATACTGCTGTTGTGGAAATAAACTCTAATACCTTTTGTATTTTTTATTTATTTGTAATCGATTCATTACATTATAATTATTATACTATATTATATTTTGTAATCAATAACAGTTACAAAATTATATTTCACGAATTCAATAGAACAGTTTAACAGTCCAACAGAAATCCTTGCATCTTTAACTGTGGGTTTGTTCCAAGAAATGTAATAATACCACGGCTAAAAATGAAACTTCAATTGTAATAAATATTCACCTTGAATCAATATCTAATAAGAAAATACTAACAAGTCTAAAAATCCTCCTTGGTATGATACTTCCTAAAACACTCTGGCAGATGTAAAGCTACTTCACATTTCGCACACTCCCACTTCGTTTTGCTTCGTATTTTATGCTTATAACAAACTTTGCACATCCTTGTTGGATGCTTTTTTCGAGCCGTCGAATCGATAGTTTTTGGGAAATTAGCCCAATATTGTACTTGAAGTCGAAGAGATTCAATTGATGTAGATTTTCCACGCGTTTTGTAATCCGGTAATCGGACA
>NW_014555309.1:0-3075 GCF_001313825.1 Dinoponera quadriceps | reverse complement strand
AGAGAGAGAGAGAGAGGAAGAGAGAGAGAGAGAGAGTCGCATACATCAGCCATGCGCGTGTCGGAAGAGATGTAAGGAAAAGGGGGACAGTGTGTCGATATGTAAGACGACGCCGCGACGAGATGTGGATCGTAACGGATCCACGAAACGAATCGCGGTTTCTCGCTTCCTTTTCGCAGCTAATCGCGTAACTGGATATCGGCCTCGTGGTTGCACGTTATACACCGTGTTCTTTGTATTTCTTCGTATTACTTATGCTACACTTTCATTTTGCATCCTAATTTATAATTAGAGGAAAATATTCTCCTAGAGATGATATTTCCAGAAATATGTAATTAAGTAAAGTTATATACAGATGTGGCTTATTATACTTTCCGATCGCGTTTTATCGAGGGCTTTCGAGCAGATGTCCCTTTTCTTTGAGCTTTCGTCACATCGCGCACGCACGCATGCACGCACGCACGAACGCACACATTTTGCCGCGATCGTTATCGTCCGGTCAAATTCGTGCGAAAATGCCAGTCAGGATCGGCGATACGTCAAGAGTGGTCGGTTATATACAGACGACGGTCGCAGGAAGGAACGGAAAGTGCTGGCGAGAGAACTCGCAAGAGAGGGCTCAAAGTCGATTCAACGATTCCGTGTCGTTTAGCATTCCATCGACAATCCGGACATTCGACTACCGACAGGAAAGTGAAAGTCCTTCCTCACCCTCGCCTTCAACACCACCGCTGCTTCTCTCACCCTTTCTTCTCTCTCTTGTCGCTATTATTCGCGTTCCTCGTCAGCTGACTGTTGATCGGTTCTATCGCTTTCCATCATTCGCCAACGCGTGGCTGGCGCTTCTCGTCTTTTTCTACGCCTCGTCGAGCGACCTCCTCCTATTTGGATTTCTAAGTTTTCGTCCTCGCACTCACCCTCTCGCCCCCACCATATCGCCGTAAACATTGCGTGCATCAAGAGTGACGTCGAGGGCACATTGTCCGGATCATCGGGGAGACCGGAATATCCCGCAACCACCTTCTGCGTCCTACCCTGTCGCCTTCGCCTCCTCCTCGGGGAAACCTCCTCAATGACGCCGACAAGGAGGCAAGGGTCCGCTCATGCGAATGGCAATTCCGACACAAAGTTCATGACACGCGCAATTTTCGCGTCGACCGGAGATCGATCTTAAGTTCTCTCAATTTCATCGATTCCACGACAAGTTGAAGCTTCCACAATAATGTCGATGGGAGAGACCAAAGTAGGTTTACAGAGAGCGGTAGTGGCGGTTCGCTGACTGTTTCGTTTGCATATTTGCTGTGAGAGAAAATTCGTAGGAAAGGAAACGCACAACGTTCCTTTCAGGACATGGCTGTTTTTCCTATGTTATGAAAAGTACATTCCGCAATTATTTTTCTACCGTTTCTCTCTTTTCTCGGCACGGAGAAGATATTGTAGCAAAAATTACCACAAAATTTCATGACGCTGGACCATATCAGAATTCTGACTGAACTTACGACGAGTATTGCAATCTCAAGTGATGTATATCGGGTGTACACATCACTAGAGATTACAACGCATGTCATAATTCCAGTCATAATTCCGACACGGTCCGCCATTACAAAATTTTATGATGAATTTTACTATGATATTTTCTCGGTAAGGTAAATACATAAACANAAAGGAAACGCACAACGTTCCTTTCAGGACATGGCTGTTTTTCCTATGTTATGAAAAGTACATTCCGCAATTATTTTTCTACCGTTTCTCTCTTTTCTCGGCACGGAGAAGATATTGTAGCAAAAATTACCACAAAATTTCATGACGCTGGACCATATCAGAATTCTGACTGAACTTACGACGAGTATTGCAATCTCAAGTGATGTATATCGGGTGTACACATCACTAGAGATTACAACGCATGTCATAATTCCAGTCATAATTCCGACACGGTCCGCCATTACAAAATTTTGTGATGAATTTTACTATGATATTTTCTCGGTAAGGTAAATACACAAACGAAGCGTTCGGTAAAATTGAAGAAGTCCAGATTTGTCTACCGTGCACACTTTCGCAGCGGTTTACCGATCCGAACGCGCCGGCGACACGCTCGGTTGTATTTCGCGCTCAACGTCGCGCACCGTACCGCTTGCGTGTTCAAATATTAACGCGCGGCGGGCAGTAGCAGAGCGCTCGATAGACTCTCGTTACGGCCGGCGCGCCTCGGTTTGATTTTGTGACCCACGATAATCGCCGCGCAGCGAAATTACGATTAAACGTGCCGCAGGACAGAAAAAAGCGCTGCCGCGTGCGATTTCGGCACTAGCGCGACGCGCCGACATGACCGTTGGGCATTATGCGAGGAATGAAATTGCGATTACACACGGCCGGCGCATTGTGCGACCGGCACTGGTATTTCGTGACGCGAATCGTTAAAAACGAATCGGCATTGTGTAGAGCCGAGAAAGAAAAAACGCGGGCAACGACAGAGAAAGAGAGGAAGAGGGGGCGAACGAGGGAGAGACGGAATCGCGCGCGCGTTCGCCGTCCCGTATTTTATATATCAGCTCTGACGATGTTGCGTGAGCGTCAACGGGGGTAACGAGCCCGCGTTGGTTTATTAAACATTTCGGCCCGTAACTTACTGCGCAAACGACAAATTATTTTTGTGAAAAACTATCGCGCCGGTCAAAATTACCGGCGATCTTTCGACGTTTAATTAATGCGCCGCTGTGTGAGCGACACGTTATCGCCCGCGAATCCGTCAACGGTGGGGCGCGACGTGACATTCCTGATATCCCGACGTATATAACCGTCGTTGGCTTTCATCTAATTTTTCCTCGTGGAAACGACCGATCGTATCTTGTGAGCACAAATCACGTTGAAAATACGCGTGTAATTACTATTTGGACGCGAGGAATATCCGCCGTGATTTCGCGATTCGGCTTTGCTCGCGCCTAATTTTACCGCGGTCGTCGCACAATGGAAAGTAATCGATATCGCCATGGATATCCTTAATCGGCGCTGCATATTCTCCCCGAACACGCGGTGTTTGTATCTGTCGCGTGAAATTCATCGTCCCCCTTTCTTAGC
>NW_014555308.1:12931-14645 GCF_001313825.1 Dinoponera quadriceps | reverse complement strand
AAAGTCATTTTGCTCCATGATGATGCCCCATCACACACAGCAAAACGGGTTAGGGAAACGATCGAGGCGTTTAGTTAGGAAATACTAACGCATGCGGCTTATTTTCCAGACTTCGCTCCGTCCGATTATCATCTATTCGCATCAATGGGACACGCTCTCGCTGAACAACGCTTCAATTCGTATGAAAATGTACGAAAATGGCTCGATAGCTGGTTCGCTTCGAAAGAAGAAATGTTTTTTTGGCGTGTCATTCATAAACTGCCGGAGAGGTGTGAAAAATGTATAAATTGCAATGGACATTATTTTGAATAAAATATTTTTTATCATTTTCAAACAATAAACGTGTAATTTAAAAAAAAAATTCCGGTTTCATACTTCTACACTTGGTATTCAATTTTATTTACAGTGTCAGGGCATACGGTAAACATTTTCCAGTTTTTTGTTTAATGCTGTGGATATCAAAGATTTGAATATATGTTTATATTTTTACCCCTTTTACTCAATAGTGAATTGTAGTGATGTGACCTCGTTTATGTGCATTCGTTATTAACAATATATTTCTTCTTTAATGTGATATTTTCCTCCATTCTACCAGTTTCCAGAGCGCGATATTTCTTACGTATCGTGTCGTTTCTTTTTGCAATCCCTTACACTTTTACGCGATCGCGAATTTATTTCCCACTATCGATCGTTGTCATGTTTTTTTGGAAAACTCTGAAGCATTTTACTGTTGGCGTTTCAATAACAACTGATCCTCTCATAATATCGCGTATTCGTTAAATTCCTTTCTATACCGTCCATCAGTAAGCGATCTATCCTTATCTATTAACACGAATCCGTATTTTGTTGCCAACAATTGAGACACAATAAACAGAAATCCTCTTACAACATGTCAGTGTCAACATGATCGTTGTTCACATGTTTTAAATTTGTACATCCAGTTTATACAAATCAGCAGGTTCGCATTGTCACGTATAAGACGCTTAATTTTTCTCTCGTACGTTTGACAGAAGTAGAAGCAGTTGATGTTCAAATGTCGCCCCATTGAAAAGTATTTTTTTATCGTATTTTGTTTGTCGCATGCTACGTCATCAAATACAAAGACAGAATTCGGGTGCACTTCATTTGACGATATAACGTCGGAATTATTCGAGGATGTAAAATAACCAATTTAATCTATTAATATCAGTAAATTTCCCTATTAATATCAGTAAATAAATTTCCCTATTAACCCATTAACGCCCAAACGACGCAAATTTTAAGTAACTTTTCACCGAGTTTTTTTTTATGCTATCGGTCTACAAAAAAATTTCACAGGCTCTTTTCCGACGTAAAATTTCATGTTCTTTCAGAATCCGAGGTCAAAATTGCGATTAACCCTCAAGGAAAAAAAATATAGCCGATGTAAACATGAAAAACGTGAAAATTTTTGAAACATTTTTTTCTGAATTTTTTTTGCAATGATACCGCAAAGGTATCATCTTTTAATCATGATCAGAGGTGATCATGAGGGTTGAAGATTAACAGGAAATTTTTATATTAATAGTGAATCACTTATTTTTCACAAAATGGCGTCGAGAATGTGAAAATTTTATTAAAATCTTAACTTATCGTTTTCTTGAAAACTATAGACTTTAGGAAAAAGTTGTTAAGAACAATAATGTCTTAGAATTAGTCAAGGAACACTCTCAAATTTTTTCAGAATTTTTGCAGA
>NW_014555308.1:6225-12801 GCF_001313825.1 Dinoponera quadriceps | reverse complement strand
ATTCTCGACGCCATTTTGTGAAAAATAAGTGATTCACTATTAATATAAAAATTTCCTGTTAATCTTCAACCCCCATGATCACCTCTGATCATGATTAAAAGATGATACCTTTGCGGTATCATTGCAAAAAAATTCAGAAAAAAAATGTTTCAAAAATTTTCACGTTTTTCATGTTTAAATCGGCTATATTTTTTTTCCTTGAGGGTTAATCGCAATTTTGACCTCGGATTCTGAAAGAACATGAAATTTTACGTCGGAAAAGTGCCTGTGAAATTTTTTTGTAGACCGATAGCATAAAAAAAAACTCGGTGAAAAGTTACTTAAAATTCGCGTCGTTTGGGCGTTAATGAGTTAACAGAGAGCTTATGCTAATACCTTCAGAATATGTTATTTTAATATAAAAAACTCATTAATTGATTGAAGCAAAATGTTTAAGCATCAATAATCAAAAGTCTATTAGTAACAATTCAAACTTATTTTATTAATAAATTTTTAATAAACAATAAATGACTGTTAAAATTTTTCGTGCGTTATTCAGAATGGTGACCTTGACAACATATGTCAAAATTATAACCACACTTCGTTACTCTGTTAAATATATCGTTTAACAAATTGCATTATGTATACTATCCTGTTATTTTATTTTTATAACAATAAATATTTTAACCAGATTTAGAATAAATAAGTGTTCTGATACTGGCAGCTATTCTTCAAATATAAATTTCTAACATATTCTATATTGAAGTAAATACTTTGAATAACAATTAATATGTTTTAGCAATAATTCACCGATTATGAACGAAAATATTAACGGAAAAATATAACAAATAAACAAATACAAACTCACCCTTTTCTGAAATAAAAATTCTTTAAATAAACTTAATATTGGAATCAATATAAATCGAATATTACAGATGTTTTGTTATGTACGCGCGCACATACGAGGGCGGTTCAATAAGTACCCGTGTTAGAAATGAAGACACCATTTATTCAAAAAATTTTTTTTTATTTTTCAACATAGTCCCCTTTTAGAAAGATACACTTCTCCCAACGTTCCTGCCATTTTTTTAACCCCTCCAAAAAATCGGATTTGTCGAACTCTCCAAAATACGCCTCTGTCTCGGCGATGACTTCCTCGTTTGAGCTAAATTTTTTTCCCGCGAGCCATTTCTTCATGTTAGGGAACAAGAAAAAGTCGCAGGGAGCCAGATCGGGTGAATACGGGGAGTGCGGCAGCAATTCATAACGCAATTCATAAGGCAATTCATGCAGTTTGGCGCATCCGCTTGTTGTCCACCGTGAGCAATCGCGGCGCCCATCGGGCCGACAATATTTTCATCGCCAACTTATCATGTAAAATATTAATTGCCGTTCCGGTCGACACACCTACGGCCTTTGCTACTTCGCGCACTTTCGTTCGTCGATCAGCAAGAATCATGTCGTGTACTTTTTGAATGATTTCCTCGGTAACCACGTCTGCCGGGCGTCCTGGTCGCTCCTCATCAAAAACGGATGTTTGCCCACGTTTAAATTCGTTGAACTAATATCTAACTGTGGTCATAGATGGCGAAGTGTCCCCATAAACAGCACCCAACTTTGCTTTTATCTCCTCGCATTTTTTCCCATCCAAAATCAAAAAGCGAATTACCGAACGATACTGCTCTTTTTCCATCTTAGCAAAAATCACGAAACACGTCTTACTCGAATGGCTGCCAAATCAAAACTAACCTATCAATCAGTCTGCGATTTGTTTTGCCGTCGTTTGATAGATGACAGCACACGATGATAACACCAACTTCCCTCAGGAACGCCCTCTGTCGTCTAACACGGGTACTTATTGAACCGCCCTCGTATGTATGTAACATATTTATATATTACATTTTTTTCATTCCTTCAAGTTTTCTTTAAAATATTTTGAAATATATTTAATTCTAAACTGGAAAAAATCTAAGTAAAAATTAACAGATTTTGAATAAAAGAGAAATTTGATATTTAGCAAATATAGTATATAGGCGTGTTACGTTCAAATATCTATACTATTCAAGTTCTATTGGTTCGAATTTTAAATTTATTTAAAATTATTTTAATATATGATTGAATATTTTTAAATTATTTATTTTTTTATTGAACTGCTTTTTGTTATAATTTTCTGTAAGTAATAGATGAGACAACTAATGCTTTGTGAATATTTCTAATCCTGATCTCGACACATATGTGATTTTTGAAAATATTCATTATCAGTCTTTATCTTCATCTTCTTTAAGCTCTTCCAAAATCATTATCAGCGTATATTAGAAAATGCTTTGCATTTAGGGTAAATTTTTTAATGTAATTTTAATTTGTTTTAAGATTTGATGTCCGCTGTTTGAACTAATACCAAAACAAATATCAAAATAAATACATGATACATCATTAGTCACAAATGTGCATTTAAATAAGGAAAATAATATTACTGCATCCATAAGCAAGTTCTGTGATGTAGGACATAATAAAAAACATTTGTAATATATCTGGAAATATAACGCTTGATGACATTATAAATACCAATTTACATACTAGTATATTATTTGATACATCACTAACCACATATTTTGAATCAAGAGAATAATATTAATGCATCCAGAAGCAAGTTCTGTGATGTAGGATATTGTTGATGATTTTGCGTGTAGTCTTGGGAAGGCCACGATTGACGCAAACGAGGTAGAACCTCTAACTTATTTTACTGGTTGCGAGGATGATGGTTAAATGCGCCGATTAACGAACTATTTATTAGTCTTGTGGGCTTATTCAGAAAGGATCAATTGTGAACGGGGTTTTGTATGTGATCAGATAGTCTAAATTCGTTGAAAGTCAAATACCAGCTCGTATTATCCAGAGCCGCTGTCGATTATATAGGTAGTGATAATTATCAATAACGAACTTCGAGAATGTTCTCGAAGGAGTCGAACAATGCGAGAGACAGTAGATAACAGATATAAACAATCTAATGTCTCTCGCCAAGGCAAGGAATTTAAGTTGGAAAATGATACGAAATAGACATTTTAATAATATGTGTGATATATCTGAAAATGTAACGCTTGATGAAATTACAAATACTAGTTTACATACTAGTATATTGTGTAATAAATCATTACTTACAAATGTACATTTAAATAAAGAAAATGATATAAATTAATCTACATGCAAGTCTTGTAATGTAGGACGTAGTAATAACATTTGTGATATATCTGAAAATGTAACGCTTGATAATATTGTAAATACTATTAATGATATCAGAAGTCCTGTTTCATCTCAAAGAATATTCACTCACATATCGGAATTACAAAACGTTCCGGATGTGTTTGAAGAAATTCATTCACCTTCAGAAGACATTGGAAATTTCATTAGTAATGTGCAATTGCACAATCCGCAGCTTGATAGTACTTATAACGTTAATAAAAGTACTAATACTTTTACTTTAGACGCAAACAAGACTTATGTTGTTGAAAATACATGAAATTCTACGCCATCAGTTTTCATTCCACTTGCAGAATCTACGTTAACACTCGCAGAATAAGCAGTTCGCAACACAGAAAACACAGAAGAGCAGTTAGCAACAAAACATAACAGTTTTAATAATAAATCTGATAATTCTGTAGTTTTTGAACATAAAATGGATGACAGTTTTCATGTATCAGATTGTCGTTTTACAGAAGACGAAGATGATGAAAATGAAGATGAAGATGAAGAGAATGACATGACTAATATAAGTACTAACAAAACTACAGACTGTACATTGCATACATCTTCATTATACTCTTCCAAACTCATAGCATGCGACAAAAAATTTATGAATGTGTATTCTTCTGATAAATCAAAATCGAAGCAAAACTTTCGTCCTTATTGCAGAACATTACAAACTCAGTTTGCAAGACACTTAGAAACAAGACATAGAAATGAAAAAGATGTCAAAAAGTTTTGTTTCTCGCCTAAAAGTAAGTAGTACATACGAGGGTAGATCAAATATAAACAAGCCTTTTTAAATTGTGCGCCCGTCGGCAGCGTGAGGGGTCTGCAACGTTTTGGACAGTGGAGGGGAGTCATGTGGAAGGCAGTAGTAACGTTGGCGCTCCACGTGCTTCTTATTCTCAGCTGCAATCACGATGAGCGAGAAAGAGGTACACCCCGCAGTTGCACAACGTGTTATTATTAAGTTTCTCGTCAACGAAAATGTAAGTGCTGCTGAAATTCAGCGTCGTTTACACCCACAGTTCGGGGAAAGAACCTTTTCATCTTTCAGGAACTTCAGTTCTAGCTGCCTATCGGTCCAAAAGGCGCGACATTCCGATTAGAAGAGTGTTACTTCTCCATGACAACGCCAGACCCCACACCGCAGCAGTAACACAAAAATTGGCAGATATGCACTGGGCAGTCCTAGAACATCCACCCTACAGCACAGACCTGTCACCATGCGACTTCCATATGTTTGGGCCACTTAAGGAAGACCTTGGCGGACAGCGATTCACAACGGGAACTCCCCATGATTTTCTGCGCTTGGGGTTATTGTAATGAACCCATTTTTCATTTCCAGTCACAATGCGATACAGAAATTCTTTTCGTCTTTGCCTTTCAAGCAGCTGTTCACAAGCAAACAAACGCCGTTCAACATCTCTTGGCTTCAACTCGTACGGCACCCAGTACCTTTGCTTTTGAATCATTCCCATGACTTTGAGGCGCTTTGAAATGACTTGTTGAGTCACTTCCAATGATTGTGCCAGTTCTTTCTGAGTTTGACACGAGTCTTCATCAAGTAATGCCTCCAATTCAGCATCTTCAAAAATCTTTCCTCTTCCACCGCTATGCCGGTTTTCGACGTGAAAATCACCGTTCGTGAAGCGTTGAAACCACTCATGACACGTTCTTTCACTAATAGCGATCTCACCATAGGTATTTGAGAGCATTTGATAAGCCTCAGCCGCAGATTTCTTCATATTGAAGCAGAAAAGTAAAACCTCCCGCAAATGACGAGAATTCGGCTCGTAAACTGACATCTTCAATCGACGATAACTTCATGGTACAGATACAAATCGACTAATGTAACTATTAGGTTATGTTGACAGATGCCCAAGTTGATTGTATGGCGTATATGATCAATTTACTTTGACCACTAAGTTCCACTAAAGCCATCTATAGGGAAACGGCGGGAGCAAAGTTGTACACCTAATACTTCAGGGGCATGTATACCAACATAATAAAAAAAAAATTTTGACGATCGGACTCTCCAAACCCGCGAAATTTAAAAATTCCCGTTATTTTCCGAACACCCCTTGTATACACACACATAAGATATATCAAATCAACGGGGATATACTAAAGACGTAGAATGGATTGATGTAAAAAAAATGGTCCTGTATTATTTTGCAAACATGCAAGATTTCGAGTTATTAATTGTTGAAAATAGTCATATACAGAATTTTCTTTAATTAATAATTAAAAAATGTGTATATTGTTTGCAAAATGTAGATTACTTTTTTATTCATCTCAAATTGTTTTATTTCAATTTCCTCACAAAGTTTGTTCCTGTTGGTTTGTGACATCCTGTGTTCAAGGTGAATCAGTTAAAATGTTACAAATTTAAGTCTCGGAAACAAAGCATTTTAGAGAAGAATATTTTGTACAAAAGTTTTTGTGATTTCGAGGACATATGGAGCGCGAGCGTGGTATGGTAGATAGCGCACTAATCTACTATGCTTAGAGATCCCGGGTTCGCTCCCCGGCATAAACCAGAAAATTTTCACACGCTCGTAGCTCCTCTTCGGTGGCCAGGCAAACCACCAAAGAGTAATCTCTTGCCAAAAAAACTTCTCTCCAACTTTGCCGTTTAGAACCGGCGTTAAACTGTAGGTCCCTTATGCATTGCGACCGATATTCGCGACTCGGAGAAGCCGAGTCGCCGGTGCAACGCCGACGGGCGAACCTCGGGCCGCTAACGAAATTCGGACCTCCACAAGTCCGTGTGGGCGCCAGGTGCGCGGATCGCACCCACTAACTATGGGCCCCGCGGTCGGCGTCGCCGTCCGCGCGTCGGCCAGTTGACCCGAGTTCGCCCCGATCGGGACCGACAGCTCCGGGGTGATTTAAGTCGGAGGCCGGGGGGGTCCGTACGGTCGCCGGCGTCAGTCGGCGACCGGCGCGAAAGGGGAAAGGACCGGAAATAAAAGAAAAGAAAAAAAAAGAACCGCGACCTCGCCAACTCTTTCCGGTGTTTCGCCCTTCTCTTTATTTTAAAACCGCGACAACTATATACAATTTAACGCTCGTTACTTCGCCGCGGCGGACCCGAGACTTCCGCTTCTCGCGTTCGCGTATTGACCGGCTGTCGAGCCAAGGGGCCGGGACCTCGCACGCCACGAATTTTCCCAATCACAAAAAGATATAATTAACGATACGGAATGCGGTGAGGCGGCCTTACAAGTGCGGGCTCCCGGGCGGCTGGTCCTCTTCGGAAATCCTCTCTCTCCTGCTCTCTCGCTCGCTCGCTCCTTCGCTCGGGTCGCCGCCACGGGTCACTCAACGCCGGTACTCCTTTGGCGGTCA
>NW_014555308.1:0-4403 GCF_001313825.1 Dinoponera quadriceps | reverse complement strand
TTTTTTAGTACGAAATCTTATCTTTCTAACGCCATCTGGCGTAATCCGATCGGACTTATACAACGCGAGATACAGATTAGTAAAGCCCTCTATTGGAAAAATAATGGATTACTTTTTACTAGACCTAATACTATAAAATACAAGCCAAAAATTAGACCTACTGGCGTCATCTCTATTTCAGACCTGAAACTTTTCACTCCACCCTCGTATATGAAGACAGAGACGGCTTCTAGCATGTAAAAAAATTGCTTATCTCTTAATACCTTAATACTTTAATACCTTAATACCTTAAACGGTAAACGATAATTGATTTCGGAAGAAGGAGTAACGCAGCTTACGTTTCTCGCCGTTGTGTTACTCTCGAAATCAGTTGTCGCTCACCGTTGCTAGAAAACCTTAAGAAATAAGCTATTTTTCTTACATGCTCGAAATAATTTTGCTTCATACATGCTAGGAAGTTCGGCCTATACCACTTCCTGTGCCTTTATTCGCTCAAACAGATTAATTACTCATTAACTATTACAAATTTTGTAAAATGATACATGACTTTCCTATTCAGTTTAAATCATTCTACCAGCATATGGCCTCTCCGTCAACTTTCCGGATGCTCTGTATTATATATAACATTTCCATTAATTTCATTACATTTTATATATTTATCTTAGATAATCCAGAACGCAAGAAAATTATTAGAATATTTAGTCGAAAAGGAAATTCTATTTATAATACCGATGCTAATCTGAATAAAGGAGACTTAATTGTATGTCGTCGTCCAGCAAAAAAATTGAATAGAGAAGCTATGATTTTATACCTTATGCAAAATATAAAAGATTCTTTTCTGAAGCCAATATTAGACATCATTTTCAATCGCGCACACAGAAATTAAGTTGTCGCCAGGAATTGTGAAAATACTAGGATACGTTCTGTAGCTTGTCACATACATTATACTGCTAATTCAATAATAAAAATGGTCTTTCAGTATTGAGAGAGGATAGCATATGTCAACTCATAAGATATGATGATTTGTTATTTGCATATGGCAATAAAATGTGTTTGAAATATAGATTTCAACATCAACATGACATGATGAGAGCACGACTGAGATTACTCGAACCATTTCTCGCTACAATGAAAGAAGTTGATAATGTAACAGATTTTATCTCAATATATAATACAAAAATGCATGATATATACCTCAAAGCAGTTAATTATCTCGTATAATTTGACGAAACGACTGGAACATATAAGATATCTTCTGCTGCATCACCGTTGGGAACGTTTATAAAGCAAATTGGACAGGTTTTGCAATGTTCGTATATCAAAAAGTTAGAATTTGATAATCAAATTTTAAAAGAAAATTTCTTTAAATTATTTGATGAAAATTATGTTTTTAACGTAAACAAAATTGTACAACATATTCAAGGGCGCCGAAATAGACAAAGAAAGGTTATTTTACCATTCTTTAAATCTATATACCTGAAAGGTGAAGGCACGAACGCTTTAAAATCATTAGAAAATGGATTTTCTCTGAATGCATGGCGTATGTTGGCAAAAACAACGTTAGTTTCGAATATGATATTCAATAGAAGATATCCAGGTGAATTGGAGTGTCTTTTAATTGAAAATTTAACAAATCCTGCAACAATTTTAAAACATGAAATGTCTGACCTATACAAATCTTTTTCAAAATATGTGCGGATTACAATAAGAGGAAAATTAGGAAGAATAGCTTCTGTTTTACTCCGCAAAGATGTATTAAATTATATGAAAACGATTATTAATTAGCGAAAACAAGCTGGTGTTCCCGAGTAAAATCTTTATGTATTTAGTATGAACACAATAGATAAAAAAAGACATAATTATTTGAGAGCATGCACATTAGTGCGGAAATATTTCACAGCTTCTGGTGCAAATATGCCAGCTTCATTACAAAGAAAAATACTCCGAAAGCACATTGTTTCAATGTGCATCTCATTAGATATCGATAAAAATAAAAAGAATGATTTAACGGATTTTATGGGTCACAACGTAAAAATTCATAATTCTCATTACAGACAGTAAGTCATTCTCATTACAGACATGACAGTAGACTGTCATCATAAAAGATTTAGCAATTTCGCGATTACTGAAGTACGCTCAAGGAGAAGGAACTGAAAGCGATGAAAATGATCCAGACGATAAAGATGAAATTGAATTGTGCAACGAAAATAGCATAAGATCAAACTTAAGGACTAAAAATCTCAACATTCAAGGAAAAGGAACAAATTCTTACAAGTAACGACAATGATACAAATATTAGTACAGAACGAAAAATATAAAGAAAAAAAAGTATATATTAAAATGATTTCAGTATTTAATACACATATGTTAACCTTTTGTTATTTACCTGTAGAAATAGCGGGTTTTTAATTAAATTATTTGCATTACTAATTGCATTATTATAAGTAATAACAAAACTCTATTATTGTATGTTTCAGCATCCCCTTATAATTTAACAAAAATGTATTACATCTACAATTAGATGAACCGAAGACCAACGCGCAGCAGTTTTGTAACGGGTCGGTGCAGTTGGTCAGTACGGTAAGGTAATCGGTTGACCGTTCCGCGTTACTGTGCTCGGATTTCTTTCTTCTTGCCCCTGCTGGGTGTCAAAAGGAAATTCGGCCAGGAACTTTTCTGTTCGCTATCTCGTCGGTGATCCCAGGATTGCTCATCGGATTGCCAGATATTCGTTGGTGAGTGAGTGAGTGGGTGAAAGTGGGAGCGAATTGATTGCTCGGATTTTGTTTATTCGGTGGACGTGATGTCCGAATGTTCATATACATGGAAGGCCGGTAGCTGATATCGAAATAGTATCGGAGCATTTCGATTTATAATTTATATGATGTTTTCCGTAAATAAACACGGGCCGTGTTTTGCACTTACATTTTCGGTCTAGTCGGAATACCGGTACGTCATTTCGCAGAATAACAGGTGTCGTGTATACGCGATAAGAAATATACGGCTTTTGGTGCGTTAGACGATGTTTCGGCTGGGCGCGCGGTCGCGGGGAGCGGGTACGGTATTATGTCTATGAGCTCACACGTTAGTCAGTTGTTGACGTGTGAGGCTTTGACTTTTAATCTCGTTGCTCGATGCAACGGTTCCGGACGCAGACTTGCGGAAATATGCGCGGCTGGTCGACTTGTCCCGTACACGGACGCTCCGGGGCAGTTGCGGTAATTGCGCAGTATCGTGTCACTCGGCAGTCGAATGGATGCGGTATCGAGCAATTGACCTACGGTGAGTCTGGCGGGCCACGGGCCGAGGGCACGCGGTATCGTGCCACTCGGCGAATGGAAGCGGCGCGGCGCAAACGGCAGAGCGGTGTTTGGGTACTTTCGGCTCAACATGCTTTCGTTCCGCAGCGCAATAGGCAGCGCTGGTCGCTCGCAGTGAACTCGGTATTGCGGTCTTTCGGCGCGGAATTACGGAGCGCGGGCCAGGCACATGCGGCGTTGCATGTTTCGGAGTTCTCGGTCGGTTTCGCGGACTCGGTCGCTGGGTTTACACCCGGGGCGCATGCTTGCCCTGTTGTTCTCGGTTCTCGTCCCGGAGTCGAGGCGGCAAGGCGGAGAGTACTCGGCAGAGACGGCGAACGCATCACCTCGACTCGTCTTATTCCCCGATTCCCTAGTCGGTGGGTACGAGTTTCGGGAAAGTCCGGAGGAGACGGCGAATTCACCGTCCTGGATAGGTGCAAATTCAGGTGCCCAATATTTTCACAGGAGAAAGGGCGAACTTACCTCGTTCTTACCGGAAGGAAAGATGGTCATTTTCCGGAGGCTGCGAACACGTGGCAGAGGCGAACACACCGCCTCGACTCCACGACCTGGGGATTGGAATCCTGAGCAGCCTGTGTTCTTCACGATCTGGCCGACTCCGGTGGAATCGCTCTTTCCCAAGGCGGAGCAGGTTTAAATACCGCTTTCCGCCATGTTTTCGTAATGCCTTTGCTTAACAACGGCACGATCCGCTGTTTGTTACACACGTGACGGCGTGTTATACACGTGCGTCACGTGTGTACTGTGTATGTTAAATTAATGTGGCGCAAAGCGCTGGCAACGGCTCGACGATTGGTCGGTCGGTCCGCGAGAGGGTTTGCTGGTGTGACATATGGTCAGTTCTTTCAGCATTTCATGCTACTTTAGAAAAGAAGAAATTGCTATTTTTTCGAGAAATAAATGAAGTCAAAATCGACTATTCTATATTAAAATTCTATATTAAAAAATCGTACCAACGCTGAGATAAAATCCTTGATATATCTTAAAGTAAAACTAAAAAAATAACGTTAATATAAGTATTTTATTAGTTACTTAAAGGGTTAGGCCAGTCTAGGATTTTCAAAAAATCGAAATTTTTTT
>NW_014555307.1:0-2862 GCF_001313825.1 Dinoponera quadriceps | reverse complement strand
CGATGAATGAGGAATTATATGAATTATTATATTATTATGACGACTGATCGAATCAAATAGAGCAACATATAGTTATAAATTATGATGAGAATCGAGAACATCTCTACCATTGCAAATTTTTGCGATACACTACGATATAAAAATAAAGTTACAGATTGTCCTTGCGCAGCTGCATCTGTGATCAAATTCTTTCCGGCCTAACACCTGAGAATAATTCGAACAGAAGTGAATCAATTTCAATAACATTATCTATTGCCACTATCCTATCAAATCTTGATGACAATGTTAGGANTTCCAAAACACATGTGTCGTACAAAAGCCTTCTGAAACACTGTCGTGCAGTGGAACCTGCGATGAATGAGGAATTATATGAATTATTATATTATTATGACGACTGATCGAATCAAATAGAGCAACATATAGTTATAAATTATGATGAGAATCGAGAACATCTCTACCATTGCAAATTTTTGCGATACACTACGATATAAAAATAAAGTTACAGATTGTCCTTGCGCAGCTGCATCTGTGATCAAATTCTTTCCGGCCTAACACCTGAGAATAATTCGAACAGAAGTGAATCAATTTCAATAACATTATCTATTGCCACTATCCTATCAAATCTTGATGACAATGTTAGGACTAGTTTCCAGACATTGATTTATAAATACACAATTCTTCTTTAATATCTCTTATTGCATCTTTTTGTTCTGAGTTTTGCGCAATGTTCATATAATACGGTTCACGATGCATATTTAACCCGTTTCGGGCCAAATGGCATAATTTTGACGTTCAAGTTTGAATCAATACCCAACAATGAAATCAAGCCAAAAATTTTTTTAAATCACTGTACCCTATGTTTTTGAGGGTGCTCTTTCGAATGGTGTTAGTTAAAAATAAAAAAAAAATTTTTAAGCGTGGAAAAATCGAAAATAAAGAAAAGAAACGTGTTTTTTCGATCCGTTATCTTGTTAAAAACGATTTTTCGACCTCTGTACATTTTTTTATAATGGGTTGGGTTTAGCCTGCTTGGGGTTTGGTAAGGGTGGTTTCTTAACCTTCATTTGACCTACTGAGGTCACGTTAACCTTATACTTTGATACATATCTGGATGTAGAATTTCCCGCTTCTTCCGAATCCGGCATTAACAATAGGGGGTTCCATTTAAAAAGTTATCTTGACTTTGAAATGACCTTGAAAACTGACCTCAAGGTCAAGGTCATTAGCACAAGTAGATGATCCCCACAGTCCTCGACAACTTTTATCAGACAAATTTTTTTCGTAGTTCGCGTAGTTTTGGAGATATCTCCGTTTGTCTATTAAAATGGGTCACCGTGAATTTCGATTCCTTATCAATTTGGAATAAATGAGTGAAAAAAAAGTTGGTAACTCCCAATAGGTAAATAACAACGTTCATTTGTTCACAACGACGCGCAGCGGCGCGAATTGGACGCGGCGCGCTGTTAGTAAATTATTTGCGTGTATTTTTTTATGAAAATGGGAAAATTTTGATAATATTATTTTATTATCATATTAAAACAAAACATAGTTTTACACGGTGACCCATTTTAATCGACAAACGGTGATATCTCCGAAACTACGCGACCTACGAAAATAATGTTCGGATAAAAGTTGTCGAGGACAGTGGGGGTCATCTACTTGTGCTAATGACCTTGTTCTTGAGGTCACTTTTCAAGGTCATTTCAAGGTCAAGGTCACTTTTTTAAAAGGAACTCCCTATTTTTAANTACACGGTGACCCATTTTAATCGACAAACGGAGATATCTCCGAAACTACGCGACCTACGAAAATAATGTTCGGATAAAAGTTGTCGAGGACAGTGGGGGTCATCTACTTGTGCTAATGACCTTGTTCTTGAGGTCACTTTTCAAGGTCATTTCAAGGTCAAGGTCACTTTTTTAAAAGGAACTCCCTATTTTTAATGCCGTATTCAGAAAGGTCGGGAAATTTTACGTCCAGATATGTATCAAAGTATAAGGTTAACGTGACTTCCATAGGTCCAATGAAGGTCAAGAGATCAGCCCTAACAAACCCCAAGCAGGCTAAACCACTATTATTAATACTATTTTTAATTCTTTAAATACTTCAATCTCAGACAAATTCAAAGTGTAGATAATTTAAGGAAATAATTTAAAGATTAACATAATTGTAGAAAATCTGTATTTTAAAATTAACCCATTGAGTTCCAAAATGACGAAAAATTTTTTTATGTTTGAGCAAGTTTGAGTAAAAAAAAATTTTTCCCACTTTATTTTTGTTTTTAAAAAAAATTTTCCAAAATATTTTGACTTTTCATTAAAACTTTCAAGTTCAAACGTAAAAAAGATATTTCGTCCCTTCAGATTTGATGAATCAATAGTTTTAAATGTTGCCCCGTACAGTTTAATTACAAATTTTTTGAAAGAATTAAACTCTCTTTAAAGCCACTTTCTCAGTATGGCAGGCTATCTTGCAAATAAAATTAGTGATATGATAGTAGTTTGCCATAACAACTACCTTGCTACATGAAGGCTTTTACTAAATGTTTTCCAGATGAAAGACATCCTAACTGAGCAGTTCGAAACCTATCTCAATAAGCTCGTGATAGAAATCTGGTTCGACAACGTCGACATCATGAATACAACGAAGATAATGCACGAGATTGTGAGTCAGTCTACCTGTGGATTGGAATTCAATTTATTTTAAAGAAAAAGAAATGATTAAACTCGCTGTTCCCAGAGTTAGGTGGTTTAGCCTGCTTGGGGTTTGGTAGAGGTGGTCTCTTGACCTTCATTTGACCTATGGAGGTCACTTTAACTTTATACTTTGATACATATCTGGATGTAAAATTTCCCGCTCTTT
>NW_014555306.1:0-1595 GCF_001313825.1 Dinoponera quadriceps | reverse complement strand
CATTTTTGGCCGCTTTGGGCAAGGTTCCCCGGCTGCCGTCTACTCAGCTAACTGTCGACTAGAATCTGGTGTGTAGTGGTGGATCCATGTTTTGTCTATGGTTACGTATCGACGCAAAAAGTCTGTTTTATTGCGACGAAAAGCTCTAAACAGTGTTCAGAATCATCGACTCGTTGTTGTTTTTGGTCAAAAGTCAACACGCGCGGCACCCACTTTGACAACAGCTTTTTCATAGACAAATGTTTATTCAAAATAAAACCTACACGTTCTTTGGAAATATTCAGAGTCTCAGCTATCTCCAGCAACTTCACTTTACGGTTCCCCAAAACGATTTTGTGGACTTTTTTGGTGTTTTCCGGAGTAACTACCTCTTTTGGGCGACCAGAGCGTGGTGCATCACTAATGTCGGTACGACCACGTTTCAATTCAGCAAACTAATCAATAATGGTTGATATACCTGGTGCAGAGTCCGGATAACGCTTATCAAGCCAAGCTTTTGTTTGAACGGTGTTTTTCCTATCAAATAACAATGTTTTATAAAAACATGAAGTTCTTGTTTATCCATTTTTTTGTTTATCAACAAAGTCGTTCAACTGAAACTACTCTAACTTTTTATCCACAGGGCGAATCGTCATGAAATTTTTTCCGCTACCGTCTAAAGGTTAGTATTTACTAAAACAAGCATCGGTTCAGCGATTGCAACGCCATCTGTGTGTCAGACCGGGAACTTATCAGCAGATGTGTTATACCACCATAATAAAGAAAATGTTGACGATCAGACTCTCCGAACCCGCGAAATTTAAAAATTTCCGTTATTTTATAAACACACCTCGTATGTAATAAGAAATTAGGTTGTAATAAAATGACTTTTATTTTTTTTATTTTAATACTCACATTTATTTATTTACTTAAATTAAGATAAATATTTTGCATGTGAACAAAAAAAATGTGTTTCTTACACTAATTTGCTGTAAGAGAATAGTATTGAACAAAGCATGATACAATGCATATTGGAACTTCGCAAGTTGAACTCCAATATCGCAATTCCTTCCGAATATTATTTTTAAAACATTGTTCATACATTCCTGTGGGATTAGCTTTGAAGTTGAGGGTATATAAACCGGAAAATGTTTCCCGATAAGACGGGTAGAGTCAGGATTAACTCGTCGACTTACTGTTGGTGTTACACTTTAAATTGGATATAATGTAATTGTTTGTTCATTGCACTCCAATAAGAAATTTACTTGCGTAAATTTTCCTCTATTATTTTTATGTATTATTAATAAAATAAGTTTCCGTGTTTTCAAAAGATGACTCCACCGACAAGATTACTTTGAAATCGTCAGATGTAAAACATCATATAGAAGTTTGGACACCTGGCAACAACATAACCTTAAAATACTATTGACTGTGTATTTGCAGTATACATTTTTTTCGTTTGAAAATGTCGAGTTTTGTACCGAAGCGTAAAATAAGCGTCATTTGCGGGAAGTTTTAATTTATTTTTTTCATTTCAAGAAATCTGCTGCTATGGCGCATCGGTCGTTTGTAGAAGTTTACGGTGATGCTGCTTTAAGTGAAAGAAGTTGTCGTGA
>NW_014555305.1:0-2856 GCF_001313825.1 Dinoponera quadriceps | reverse complement strand
ACTTTTGTTCGTCGATCAGCGAGAATCATGTCGTGGACTTTTTGAATGATTTTCTCGGTAATCACGTCTGCCGGGCGTCCTGGTCGCTCCTCATCAAAAACGGATGTTCGCCCATCGTCATAGATGGCGAAGTGTCCCCATAAACAGCATCCAACTTTGCTTTTATCTCCTCGCATTTTTTCCCATCCAAAATCAAAAAGCGAATTACCGAACGATACTGCTTTTTTTCCATCTTAGCGAAAATCACGAAACACGTTTTACTCGAATGGCTGACAAATCCAAACTAACCTATCAATCAGTCTGCAATTTGTTTTGCAGTCGTTTGATAGATGACAGCACACGATGATAACACCAACTTCCCTCAGGAACGCCCTGTGTCGTCTAACACGGGTACTTATTGAACCGCCCTCGTATATGTACTAAGAAGTCAATACTTTGATTAAAATTGTGTTATAAGTATTTCTTAAAACAAGCATATTTTAAACATGTTTTGCAATAGCATCACAAAGTATACATTAAATGTTTGCATATTATATTCAATACTTCTGTATATCTGGGTTAATTTTAATAGATATTTATAAAAAAACACAATATATGTATTACTTGATATTTTGTACTATTGTATTTTGAAAAAAAATGTTATATATATACTGGTTATGCACGACACGCTGTGATTTTGGTAGCTGCTGTGGATGACGGTATTTGGGGATTCCGATTCGTTTACTCGGTAGAGATGTTATATCGATATTAAAAAGAGAAACAAAATTCTACTAACATTTCTGTAGGATTTCTCATTTAAATGTTACTTCATATATCTCGTTTTATTTAAATGTCACTTCTTATATTTTGCGACCGAAATTTGCGACTCGGCTTCTCCGAGTCGCCGGTGCAACACCGACGGGCGAACTTCGAGGCGCGAACGATACCCGGACCTCCTTCGATCTGTATGGGCACCAGGTACGCGTAATTCGCACCCACTAACCGATAGCCTCCGCGGTCGGCGACGCCTTCCGCGCGTCGGTCTCGCGATCCGAGTTCGTCCCCGTGACCGGCAGCTCCGGGGTGAGTTAAGTCGGAAGCCGAGGTGGTTCGAAGGGTCACGCTGGGAATTGCCAACAACCGAGAAAGGAACGAAATTACATAAAAGAAAAGAAAAACAGCGGCTCGGTTAACTCGCACGCCTTTATTTGGCCTTTGCGGCAGACGGTACAAAGCGCTCTGACGGAGCGCCTCACGATATATAATTTAATTATCTTCTTACTCGCGGTATTGTTCCCTTTATTCGCACGTTACCGCGCCGCAGCGGATCCGCGACGCCTGATAGCAATGGCCGGTCTCCTGAACAGCCGTAGAGCCAAGGGGGACGGGACTTCGCACGCCACTGACAACAACAAAAAACAAAAAGAATGCGGTGAGGCGGCCTTACAAATGCGGGCTCCTGGGCTGACCCTCGACGATCCTCGTCCCTTCGCTCTCTCTCTCGCTTTCCCTCTCCCACTCTCTCCCTCGCTCCAATAGCTCTCGCCTCCCCTCTCTCTCTCTCTCTCTCTCTCTCGTTGCTCCTCTCTCTCCAATGTCTCTCTCTCGCTCCGTTCGCTATCTCGCTCGCACTGGCTCCCTTGTCACCAACGTGCACGACACCGAAATCGGTAGCTTTTTGATCGCAAGAACTAAATTGCCGGAAGCCAAGGACGAATGCAATAAGAATTTGATTGGAGTCGCGACACTAAATCTCCACCGGAAAGACAGCTCGTTTTAAATGATATTCCCCTTCCTTTGTGGTTCCGAAATCCCCTCCTCGACAGCCAGATTCTTGCCGGCGGTTACTGAGTCGCTTCGAATCTGTCCTTGTGCGCGACCTCGGCCCGCCGGCCTTACCGCCGCCGAGGGGTCGGAACGATAGCCACGGCTGTGCCGATAGCGACTCCTCGATATTCGGCGAAAGAGTAGAGGAAGGCGAGTCCACAGGGTCCAGCGGGAGCTTTAGGTGGCCTAGGTTCCTCCACCCGGCGATTGTCGCTTTGACCTCTTCTTGCCGCCACCCGGAGCGGTGCTATACATCCTTCAAGGATGCGGGGCTCGCCTCCACCGCTCCTGCGCGCCTGCGGCGCCCAGTCGCCACTGTTTTGAAAGTACTAAAAGAAAACAAAAAACAAACCGGGGGCCTAGATTCGGCGCTCTCGAGAGCGCGTCGTCCGCTCCGCAATAGGACCCGCNTTTTTTTAAGACAGGCATCTACGCTTTAAAATCTCGTTGGGAGAAGTGTATTGAAGCGAATGGAGCATACTTTGATTGAATAAACAGCTTTTGAAGAAAGATATACAGTTTTATACAATCACTTAAGAATCCGACATTTCATATGCACCAACCTAATATTATCATCAGATGCAACCGCAACATATCCTGAGGATGATGATAACAATGATATACGAGGGCAAGGTGAAAAGTTCTCGGCCTGACCCAGAAATGGCATTCCAATAGGCGAAAGTTTACGTTTCCTGCCTGCGCGCACATATCATTAGTCCGTATGACAAGCTTCAACTTGTTCGCTCAAGTAGTTTGTAAACGAGTCTTTGCAGTACACGTCTTGCGCGTGTTTCGTTAAAATGGATAAATTTGAATATCGTGCGGTCATAAAATTCTTCGTTTTGGATGGGTTAACCCCTAAGGAAATTCATCCAAAGTTGACAAAAGTTTATGGGAACTCTGCTCCTTCAATCTCAACCGTTAAAAAGTGGGCAGCTGAATTTAAACGTAGTCGCACGTCGCTCGAAGATGACCCACGTCAAGGACGGCCAAAAACTGTAACCACACCGGAAACTATCGAAAAGGTGCACAATATCGTGTTAGACGATA
>NW_014555304.1:0-355 GCF_001313825.1 Dinoponera quadriceps | reverse complement strand
CTTACTTCGCGGTTCACGTTTTCCGGTACTACCGCCTCAATACCAACGAGGGACGGTGGATGTTGCGACTTACGCATCATGGGATCCTGCGATGCAGCTAGCCCCACACTAAAGACTCGGGACAAATCTACTGGGGAGAGGAGGTGATGCATTCCTCCGGAGAACACTGTAGCCGACCGACCAACCTGTAGCTGTCGGACCGCTACAGGTGCTTTGCGCGACAATAATCTATCATAAGTAACGCACACGTGACATACGTGTGTGCTCTATTTAACAATAAACAACATGCCGTTGCTAAGCAACGACTTGTCAAATATACGGCGGAAGCGGTATAAAAGCCCGCTCCGCCGTGGCA
>NW_014555303.1:0-17689 GCF_001313825.1 Dinoponera quadriceps | reverse complement strand
GAATTCCTAAATAAGTGTTCAAATCATCCAAATTTAGAGTATACCGATTATCTTTGGTGGCTTCCATTATATAATTTTTCATTTCGACTGAAAAAAAGTGTTCAAATAGTTGAACATGTGAAGATTTACGTATAGATTTTATTTGATTTACATTGAGAAAACATTCGTTTATTAGTTCATTGTTATACTTCCTCTCACCGTCAACCCAAAAGTACTCATGATTTTCCTCTAACTTTGTTTGGTTATCATCGTATGACCTAGATACTTTTGCGTATGAATACTCGTATAGAATTTCATCTATTACAGCGCCATCGTGATCATTATCGGATTCTTCATCTGAGCTTCCAGAATCATTTGAATTTGGAAGGAGTAATATTTGATCATAAGTATCATCTGATGAGTCAACCTCATAATTCACCCGATTAGTTTTTGACTTTCGTTTGCGTTTTGGTGCCATGTTTCAACTAATAGTAGGTGCGAGTAGAAAAAAAGGAAGTCGAAAATCAATTATTTTTTTCGGCAAAGAAAAAATACTCGGATATCAAAGAAGTACGTACAGTTGGATAGGATAAACAATATCAGTATTCGAAAGTGAAATCGGACTAGTAACGTGTGATGAAGATATTAGAAGTAGGGGTTCAAATTTTACGAAGATTCGAAATTTTGAAGCTTGGAATAATTTGAATTATTAAATGTTATTTGAAGTTTCGAATATTTAAAGAAACGAATAATATTAAAATTTTCAAATGTTCGTACAAACAAATATTATTCAAAAAGTTAAATATTTAAATTTTTAAATAATTAAAATAACGATGAGATTAATTTTTTTTAATTAATTTTTCAAATTTTTAATTTTTGACTATTCAAATATTCGAACATTCAATTTTTTCTGACCTTCAAGTATTCGATTATTCGGAAAATTCGAATTCCAGATTTTTTCAAATAACTTCGAATATTCGAATATTCAAAATTACGAATATTTGAATATAAATTATTAGCCCTAATTTACAAGTGATAAGTAACTAAATTTGAAATATAAAAATATAAAGGTTTTACAAGGTTCCAGTTAGGAAACGTTTACATAAAATGGTTAACGGAAGGAAACAACCAATTATCTTGCGTAAATTTCCCGTATAATAAACATTATGGCATGATTTACAGTGATTTTTTGAAATTTGGTCGGCCACATTGGATCAGCCATCTTAAATTTTAAAAATCTAACCTAAAATTCGTGATCAGTGACCTCAAAAACACCCCTATAAACATTTTCTCGTAATTTTAAAGTATTTTATAGAATTTGGTCGGCCATATTAAATCTGCCATCTTGAATTTTGAAAATCTAACCTCAAATTCGTGATCAGCGACCTCAAAAACCCTTGTATATATATTTTCGGAACAATTATACCATTAGAGATTTGAATTTTTTTAATAATGTTCATAATTTATCAAATAACGTTCATTTTTTTTACATATTGATATCTTGAAGAGGTTAGGTTAATTCAAAGCAAAACAAAAAAATTTCTAGTTATAGTTTAAATATTTTGTGCATTTTTGGTTGTGGTTAGGCATCGATTCAGTAACTTTATTGATGTGAAAATATTTCACAAAGAAACAAAATGCAAAAAATTTTATTATTTTTTTATTTAAAATGCACCATATTGGTTTTTGGAGTCATTATTATGCAATTCTGACTGCACCAATCGAAAAAGCGATCTCAAAAATAGTAGAATATGTATGTTTGAAATTTTTTATTTCAATTTTTTTCCTCAGAAAATATGTCTCAAACATCGTATAAAAATTGTGCTCTTCCCGGACTTAATGGGTTAAACAAAAGGTAATTCGTGTAACTTAATTTAATACAATTGGATATAACGCAACAAGAATGTTTAACATATCGGTCATCATAGCGAGAAAACCATCGTTATATAATACAATGAAAAGAATAATCACGCGGTGCAGGTATGTATTTTGAGGGATGAAGTGGAATTGGAAATTGGATTGAAATGATTAAAAGTCAGGTTTAAATATGAAATGGAGACTTACGATTTAGATGAATCAATAGACTGACGAGGACGAATGAAGACGAAGACGAAGGCTGGATTAAACTATGGTTATGGACTGCTGAAGACTGAACTAAGACTGACTAACTAAGAACTGACACTAAGAACTGCAATTGTGACTGCGACTGTAACTCTAATTGTAACTATACTTGAACTGGACTGGACTGAACTACACTGGACTTAAACTGGACTAGACTGCGCTTGAATTAAACTGAACTGAACTAGACTGGACTGCAACTGGAACTGTGATTGTAACTGCGACTGTGACTGTCACTGACTACAAAAGAACTACTATTGTAACTGCGCTCGCAGCAAAAAGGGTAAGGCTTATATAGGAAGGATTTCAGGAGGTGGTGGATGACGTCCACCAATGAGAGGAGGTTGCGTGGAAGACGGTTCCTCCGGAAAATTCCTAGTATTAATATAAACAATTCTAAGAATCTAATCGCATAGGAGGGCCCTTATTCTACCGACTGTATACAAGGGTGGATAGATCGCAGCCCCATCGGGAACCTTATGACATATGTGGGCGGCGTGTACTAGTATCTTTTCATAAACCGCTTGATCAAATTTGTTAGTTTTATAATCATAAGAGGAGGAATCCGTTACTATTTAAGTACCCAGAATGGACACATACGTGCCTAACGTAGAGGCGGCAAGATATCTTAGTTATTTAAAAAACGAATCTATCGTCCCCGGGGTACCTAGGATGTAAATAAACTACACACCTTACATGAAGGCGGAATGAATGAAAAACACATGGGGAACCATACGGTACGTTTAACGGCGGCCAATGTACTCTTATCTTTGTTACAGTAGAGCTAGCCCGAAATCCGTCTGTTTCCCAATCATATAATTAAAAAGAGAGATTCATAGTTTCCGGTACACCCAGGACGTAACATTACATTACATTATACGGATTATTTACATTAAATTATACGGATTATTTTTTACTTAATCTTACTTTTATCTTCAACTTTTATTTGCGTTACTTCAATAATGATAATTTATAAAAGTTTGTTTAATGTTGTGATGATACAAGTTTTTGCTCGTCACTCGGGCCGTGACCTGGCCGAGGAGAAACCGGAGGCTCGCGCCTTCTCATACGAGAGGACGACCGAATAACCAATTTTTGGTCCCGTGCGCCGTTTGCGCATAGGACATGAATTCGTGGCTACTATATTTCTTTTTTTTGAGTGTAAGAACACCCGTAAGCGAGAACATCGGACGACCAGAAGATAGACTGGGAGTGGAGCTGCCGGCGAAAAGTAAGGACGAACGAGAACAAGGGCCCGGACAGAACGGCTGGAACGAGACGCGGAGGGACGGGGCGAGACCTTCGCCCGGGCGGATGGCCGGCGACAGATAGCGGGATGGCTACCTTGCGAAAAGAAAGGTGCAAGGTCACGCGACCCGGTCGCAGAGCAAGCAGAGTAGAATCCCGCGGAAAGCACGCCCGGGAGACCTATGGAACTACTGCCAGCCCAAGTGTTGCCAAATGCCGTTCAGGGGAGAAAAAAAGCGAAAACACACGTCAAGAGAAAGCAACAACAGATGCGAGGTCCCGTGAGCACCCTTGAGACGCGTGATCCAGCCGACCAGACCAATCGGGAGCCGCATCGCGCGGCGTGACAGATCCTTGCAGCGGTTGCTTCCAGCGATACGTGACGAGTCCCGTTCGTCACTGTGCGATCCGACGGCAAGATGACTGAACGAGCGAGCGAGCGAGAGAGCGTGCGAGCGAAGCGAAGGTTGCCGTGTCCCGGAGACAAAGTCCAGGAGAGAAGAGGCGAGCTGCCGGCGGTGGACGGGTGGGCGAAAACCATGTACAGCCGCGGGTAGAAGACTAAGAGTTGCGCGTAATCGATCCGAGTAGTTGCCGCCTCTCCTCGGCGGCATGGGCGCTGAGGGAATATCGGGTATTATCGCGTTGGAGGTCCGTGACGCCCGAAGGGGATGGTTACACGGGCTTACAAGGTTTGGGAGGCCGCGTCGCAGGGCGACAAAGGCCGGGTTCGAGAGAGGCTCGAGCGTAGAGATCCTTGGGACTCAGGCGCAAGGCTCGCCTTCTGAAGTCGACGGTCGCACAGGCGTAGATTAGGAGTCCAGGATGCATGTATCGGGACTTACGTTTTAGAATAAGTGCAGTAGTATGTGGGGACTGCTTCCGGCGACGGGTACATCGGAGAGTACCGAATCGGCCGGGAGTAGAAACTACTGCCGGAAAAGACCCGGCTGGCGCCCAGCGAGAAACCCGGAGAGATTCGCGCAACTGCACTGGGCAAGAGAGCTGCCGGTTAAACGGCGCGCGTTAGCATAGCTGCCGTCGAGCGGCTTAGATCCGCCGCATAAAATTACATCTTGCGGAACAGCGTAAGCGAGAGATCGCTCTCTTAAAAATTTGTTGCGGAATCTCCCGGGGTACGAAAGCAAGCTGCCTGTTCGCGAGAGGCACAGGCTGAGTACATGCGTTATTTCAATGTCACAACACATGGCCGATAATCGGTAGGATTCCGTCTTTATCTGTAATAAGAGTAAATCTAATTATAGCATATTCCAATGTCAGCGGTATTTCAACATCACATCATATGGTCGCTAATTTGTCGGAAAAAGACATTATCTGTATTGAGTTGTATAGAATTAAAGCGTTGTTATTTTATTATTGTTAACCGGTCTCTCAAAGTCATTACCTCTCCCGGCTCCTCTTCGACTAATCTGCGAATTTCGAGGAAAACGCGAAAGAACCACGACGCTTTACCCCACGGAATCGAAAAAAATCAATTCGCTATAACGATAATCAAATTGAGCTAGCCGAGGTGGATCCAGTGCCCCTTAAAAACGGGAGCAAAGAGTCCACGCCATAGACGCGGACGCGAACTTGCGGTAAATGCGCGTGACAATGTTAACCCATTTTTCTCCATCTCATTTCGGTTTAAATATTTATCACTTTCTGTACGAAATGTTTGTTAGTCGATGGATTGGTAGAAGAAGTACGATAGAATGGCCGCCATGACCTTTTGATCTGAATTCTTTAGGCTTTTTCTGCTGAGGACATTTAAAAAGTAAGATATATGAAACGGAACGAATCCTAGAAACATAAACGATCTAAGAAAAAGAATATTAAATGTGTCATATTCCATTGCACCAGAATTTTTCAGAAATGTTTCAATTACATTTTATGTTCTTTTGGGACACTGTCTAACAGCATGTGGACATCAATTTAAAGATTTAATAGGATAATAAACCCACTCACTACCTTCGACAGACATAGGTGCGTGCACGTACGTCACATACACACACACACACACACACACGCGCGCGCGCGCGCACGCACGCACGCACGCACGCACGCACGCACGCACACATACGAGGGCTGTATGATAAATACCCATGTCTAACGACTGTTGGCGTCACAGACTCAAAGTCTGTATACTATCGTTTAACGTTATCTTTCAAATGACGCCAGTCAAAATCTCACACAGATTTATCGAGTAGCTTTGTTTCGATAACTTGGACAAGATTGTGTTTGTTTGCAACTATAGAAAAAAAACAATATCGGTCAGTGATTTGATTCCTTCTTTTGGATGGAAAAATGTGTGAGGAAATCAAAGAGAAGTTGCATGCCGTTCGTAAGGACCATGCACTTTCGATGACTACCATCAGATATTGGTTCAATGAATTCAAGCGTGGCCGAACATCCGTTTTTGTGAAGAGGGCGTCCCTGGGCGTCCAATTGAGGTGACTACGAAGGATATGGTCAATAAAATCCATGATATCGTGTTAGCAGAAGTGCCGAGTGAAGATCAGAGAAATTGCTGATATTGTAAATAACTAAATTGAACGTGTACAAAATATCCTACATATAAAATTGGGCATGAGAAAGCTATCGGCGAGATGGGTGCCACGTTTGCTCACAGTGGAACAAAAACAATCGCATGACAAATTCGGAGTACTGTTTGGACATGTCTAAGCACAACCCGAAAGAGTTTCTGTGGCGTTTCGTCATTGTTGACGAAACATGGATCCATTACTACATGCCAGAAACAAAAGAACAGTGGACTTCATTCGACGAACTCGCTCCAAACAAGGCGGAAACGGTTTCATCGGCCGGAAAGGTCATGGTCACCGTTTTTTGGGATTCGCGAGGCATCATTTTCACCGACTATTTGGAGAAGGGAGGGACAATCACGGGATGGTATTATGCTAATTTATTGGCCCGATTTGACGCTAAATTGAAGAGAAAATAGCCCCATTCGGCGAAAAAAAAGTGTTCTATTATATCATGACAACGCACTAGCTCACTCGTCCGCAATTCCACAGCAAAATTGGTCGATTTATGCTACAAATTGCTGTCTCATCTTCATATTTTCCAGACTAGGACCCTTGCGATTTCTATTTATTTCCAAACATAAAAAATGTCTTGGCGGAAAGCGGTTCACGTCAAACGAAGAAGTCATCGCCGAAATAGAAACCTATTTTGCGGAGTTCGACATATCATATTTTTTGGATGGCATAAAAATGTTGAAATATCGCTGAACAAAGTGTATCGAACTGAAAGGGGACTATATTGAGGAATAAGAAAAAATTTTAAAAACTATGCGTTTCCTTTCCTAAATTGGTTCCACGGGTATTTATCATATGCCCTTGTACATAACACAGAGGATTTGGAGTCATTAAATAATATGGGCGTAACGCACCATTGGGTCCTAATTTCTGCTGACACACACACACACACACACACATACACACACACACACATACACACACATACACACAAGAAATGTAAATCCGATCGTACAACTTCCATGCTGTACACCTTAGGTAATGCTAGTGCTGACGGAATTACAACTTTCAAACCCCATAACTCGGAAAGTTCTTATGGAAAAAAAATGTAACTAGTGTTTCAAAAATGTCTTAATGTCAGCTATAAGAATATGTAACAAAAAAATAGAGGGTTTCATTTATGAATTTTACGTTGACTTTAATAACGTTTTTTAAGGTCATGGCGAGGCCAAACAATTAACACTGTCCGATAGCTTTTTTAAACTTTACAACATTTGTTGCAAACATTTTTTTTAAATCATTATTTTTTGAAATAATTCCGGACATATGCCGTTCTAGAACTTTTGTCAAACTCTGAATATTATCGAATGAAAAATAATATATTAATATGTGACGGCGCATTAGCACCGTCACCCTCCCCGCGGCCCGACCGACCATCCGTCGGGTCGCTCATCGGAGCTTTGCGCCATCTCAATCGTTACGACACGCACGTGACGCGCTTCCGTCGAAAGCGTGATCACGTGCGTGTCAACAAACACAAACCCGGAGCCTCCGTCGGATATATATTCCGACCGGCGGAGGCCTCGAGACCTGATTCCACCGGAGTCAGCCAGAGCGATACGTTCGCAGGCTACTCTGGATCCCGTCCTCCACGTTGCCGAGGAACCGGGTTGGTGTGTTCGCCGCCTCAGCCGCGTGTTCGCGGTCGCACTCGATCCTTTTGGCCGGGGAACCGAGACGGTATGTTCGGCGTCTCAGCTGCGCGTTCGCAGCCGCATCCGACATCCTACCCACATTGCCGAGGAACCGAGACGGTGTGTTGGCCGTCTCAGCTGCGCGTACGCAGCCGCACTAGCCATCCTTGCCTGGGACGACCCCGTCTCCACCGGGAGTTCCCGGTTCCCCGCCGGCCTGCGACCGAAGGAACTGCGGCAAGACAAGTCCGGGGTGACGCCTTCGCCGTCTCCACCGAGTATTCTCGGTCGCGTCACCGCCACACTATTTCGGCCGACACGCCACCATACGAAACGGGACACCGGGTCCCTCGCGATAACGAAACCGGGTTGCATGCGGGCAACCAAGCGAGCGAACCGTAGTACGTAAGATCCGGAGGGAGGCGCGAGTCGCAAGCGAGGAAGTTGACGGGAACGGGGGTGGCGCCTTCGCCGTCTCTGCCATGTGTTCGCGGTCCCGATTCTCCTCGCGAAGCCGACACGACCAAAGACCGAAACTGACCGTTTGTTTGTCGCGACACGAACCTCCGCATGCTACCGATGTAGCAGTCCTCACGGGATATTCGCGACATTGTGGGAGTAGGAGCTCCTAAGTGCCGCACCGTGCCGACCCGTGGGGCCTCTGGGCCCGGAGGGTGCCTCTGCTGTTTCCGTGCCACCTGCGAGTGGCTACTGATTGCACTCTCTGTGGCAATTAAAAAGGCATCGGAAAACGCATCGCGGAGCGTGTAAAGGCGATCGTGATTTAACCGTGCGACTTGTAAACACCGCGCTCGCTCCCCGCGCCTCGTCCGATCATAACACGCGATACCGAAGACACAACGCGCCGCGATACGTAACGCGTCCGTCCGACCGCGCTACCGTCTCGCCACGGAACTCGAAGAATAGCTGTTCCGGGCAAAACACACACACATGGCAATAGACACAACACACCGACAACCATTTTAAAGCTCCTACTACATACGCTCATCCGTTGTAATACCGACCGACAAATAAATATATTGTTATTACTAAAGTAAAACTCTCCTCTCTTTACAACGATGCTATACATCCGGCGAGCCATCCGAGGGCCGTCGAAAAAGCTCTCGACCGTACCCGAGGACGTTCCCCCGCGAGTTACGCGAACTCCGGAGAGGCGGAGAAGGAACGTCGCAAATATTTGTGAGTTAAATAATGAAAAGAGAAAAAGAAAAATGATAAGATGGCGTAGAGCGGAGGGAGTGAAGAAGAAGGAACAGAAGAAGAAGGAGACAAGGAAAAAGAAAATAGACAGAAGGAAAAGAAAAGAGAAAGCAGGAATTTGTAGGAAGGAAACAGAATGTAAACATATATTGTATAAATACATATTTTTGATTGATTAATTAAATAAGAGGATAATGTTTGATATTCAGAATAAATTCTGATTTTTTATCGAAACATGTTTTGCAATATTTGAAAATACAAAGTACATAATAAGAAGAAGAAAGTACAACAATTTTTTTTTTCTTTTATGTTTCAAATATTATGAATCAAATAGGAGATGAGGGCAGCGAGGAAGACAGAAAAAAAGACTAAAACGAATATGGAGAGCTGGACGAAGTGGGTGGAATGGTGGGAGAATAGGCGGATAGAGAAGTGTTAGGGAGGCGAATGGGGAGTGGTGGATCAGCTGGACGAAGCGGTCCGATTTTAATATTATAGTCGGATATTGCAAAACACAGTGTTCAAAAAGAAATCTGAATATATTAAGAATTTCAAAATTCGAATTGAAATCGTTAATGTTATCATGCTCATCATGTGAGCCGAGCATGATGCGGCAAACGATCTCTAAACAACAACAACATAAGTAAACATAAAACACGCGTGTCTCATCACGTGTTCGGGTAGAAGAACACCGAATTGTCACATCGTATCCAAAACATGATCGAAAAGACTTCGTCCGATCGAAGGTCGATCAATCTATTCGTTCCGCTGAAAGAAAAAAACCACATTGTATCGGTATATAAACTAGGTGCCTTGAGAGCACAAGAGACCGTTGAAAAAACGTTAAGCAAACTCTCAGCGAGAGAGACTTTTCGAATCGAAATTAGAACAAGCTGTTCGGTTCTAATTTTTCGCGTATCTCGGCTTGCTACGGGTCAACCGTCCGTGCGAAACATCAATCTCACGTTTTCTCTTTATCTCGTTACGAGACATCTTTCGCGGCCTCGCGACTACTTCGCGAGTGATTGTCGGTCTTCATTTAATCATATTTGTAATTTTGAACGTTGTGATCGTCAACTTGAATCGTGTTGCGTCTTGTAACCGCGGTTGCGCGTGGCACAAGAAAAGGAAGAACATCATCACGCTTGCATTGTAAAGGCCAGATCGCCATTCTGGCTTAACAGAAGAATAAACCATTGCACAACCGCAGCTCGATTTCAAAGAATTTCCATCACCACACAGATCCTTCCTTGCATTCCGTGCCCTGCGCTGGGCAGATCCAGCGGAGCATTGCACGCGAGAAAGTGAGTGCATTCGCTCACAAACAAAGAATATTACGCATTTTCTTTATATTTTATTGATATGCATCACGTACATATATTAATGCATATTTACATTCTGTTTTTTTCCTGTAACTTCCTGCTTTCAGTTTTTTATTTTTTCTTTTACTTTCTTTTCTCTCATCCTTTTCTTCTTCTGATCCTTCTTGCCCACTCTTTTCGATCCATTCCATTTCCTCATTTCTCTTCTTCTCCTTTCATTGTTTAAGATAAATGAGCCATTTATTTTGAAAGTGGCTTTAGTCTATTTGTCAATTTTTTTGTTAACTGTAGTAACGTGTACAACTTGAAGTTAGCTGTGATAAACATTTTGCGGTTAAGCATATTCAGAGTATACAATAATTTTTGACACATAAATTTTCGCAGTTATTTCAATAATTAACAACATTACTTTGAAAGTGGCCTAAGTCCAGTCCATTATTGGTAATGTCCGAAAGTGCGTCGCAGAAATGTCATTAAAGAAAAATAATTTACTATTTATCCTACAAGATTATTATAATGTTATCAAAAAGTATAGGAAATGTAATAACATTATTCTAAATGAAGTGAAACAAGAGGACTTCATATCAACAAGATTTTTGGATGACGCAGTTTTTACAAGGGTAAAGAATTCTAACAGAGGAACAATAAATTGGTTAAAAATATGCTGGATGCGTTTTTTGAGAAATGGACCATATAAAATTTTCTATAAGATATCAATGGATGAGAATGCAGAGTTTAAAACCCTGGATATATTACCGCGTCGGATTGGAACAAGAAAATTCGAAAATATTGTATTGACATCACTTTATTAAAATATAAGACGAATTACAACAGCGAAATATAAGGACATAATGGACTTACAACGATATACGAGGTGTGTTCATAAAATAACGGGAATTTTTTAATTTCGCGGGTTTGGAGAGTCCGATCATCAAATTTTTTTTTATTATGTTGGTATACATGCCCCTGAAGTATGATAAAATTTTCAGCTGTATTCATTGTTTTCTTTGTCGGTGGCAGCCGCTAAGGTTAGACGTGCTTTTATAAGCTCGGCGATTTTCGTTTGTTAAAAGAAATGGATCAAAGAATTTGTATCAAATTTTGCGTTAAAAAAGTGTAACAAAGTGTGTGAAATGTTAACAAAGACCTATGGTGAGTCTGCTATAAGTAAAACAAGAGTTTACGAGTGGTACAAGCGTTTCCAAGATGGCCGTGAAGACGTTGAAGATGACGAACGCCCCGGACGCCCCAGCACATCAACAACCGATGAAAACGTGGAAAAAGTGAAAGGAATGGTCATGAACGATCGCCGAATCACAATCAGAGAGGTCGCTGATGATGTTGGTATATCGATTGGCTCATGCCATGAAATTTTTTCGAATGTTTTGGGTATGAAACGCGTGGCAGCAAAATTTCACAAGAACACTTCATTGTTTGTTCGTGATTTTTTGGNGCTCATGCCATGAAATTTTTTCGAATGTTTTGGGTATGAAACGCGTGGCAACAAAATTTCACAAGAACACTTCATTGTTTGTTCGTGATTTTTTGGCCAAAAATAATACTGTAACAATGCCTCAGCCTCCATATTCGCCAGACATGGCTCCGTGTGAATTTTTCCTATTTCCAAAAATAAAGAGAACTTTAAAGGACCGTCGTTTTCAAGCATAGATGACATTAAAAGCGCATCGCTGAAAGAGCTAAAGGCTATCCCAAAGATCGAGTTTGAGAAGTGTTTCGAAGATTGGAAGAAGCGCTGGTACAAGTGCATAATATCTAATGGGGACTATTTTAAAGGCGACAACATTAATGTAGACAAATAAATAAATATTTTTTTCAAAAAAAGAAAATTCCCGTTATTTTCTGAACACACCTCGTATACCACCGGAGCATTATGACTTCAAATCTCTCCCGAATACACAAAATGTAGATGAGCAGTAAATTGTTATGTAATTTACTAGGTGTACAAGTATGAAACCGGAATTTTTTTGTAAAAATTACACGTCTGTTGTTTGAAAATGATAAAAAATATTTTCATAGTACAACAAAAACTTATCTGTTATCAATTACTGATCAGACCAATCATAATGTATGACTGCNTTTTGAAGCGAACCAGCTATCGAGCCATTTTCGTACATTTTCATACGAATTGAAGCGTTGTTCAGCGAGAGCGTGTCCTATTGATGCGCCCACCGTAAACAATCGTGGCAACCATCGGGCCGACAGCATTCTCATTCCCAAGTTATCATGCAAAATATTGAGTGTCGTTTCGTGCGACATGGCCTCTGCTACTTCACGCACTTTCGTTCGGCGATCAGCGAGAATAATGTCGTGGACCTTTTCAACGATTTCTTCAGTAACTATGTCTGCAGGGCGGCCTGAGCTTTCTTCATCAAAAACAGATGTACGACCACGTTTAAATTCGTTGAAACAATATCTGACAGTTATCATAAATAGTGAAGGATTTCCATAGATTGCCCAACTTCGATTTTATTTCTTCTCATGTTTTTTCCATCCAAAAATAAAAATTGAATCACAGATCGATATTGCTCTTTTTACATTGTATCAAGAAACACCAAACACAGTTCTTATAAATTGCCGTTAAATTGAAACTATTCCGTGAATCACTCTAAAATTTTGTACGTCATCGTTTAGATATGGTAGTACACGACGATATTGCCATGCACTATCAATGCAGCTTCCAAACACGGGTACTTATTGATTTGTCTTTGTCCGTGAAAATTTAAAATTTGCAGTCGTTTTCCAAGCGATTTGAAAATTCCTTTTTTTATAGAAATGCTATTCTTATTGTCGAAAGCACTTAGAAAGCGGCTGTACACAAAATGACACTCATGACCAACTTATAAGCAATGCCAACACTGTGTTCCCCTTTAATTGAGATGAGCTCGAAATACATTGTAATTCATACCAAAAGAAAGGACGCATATTTTTTTATACGTGCCCAGACAAATTTTTAATGTGCAAAATATTCTTTTGAAAAAAATCAGTTTTATTCTGTAGGAGCATATATTGTCAAGAGTATTAGGGAGAGGAAACAATTTTCTAAGCAAAAATGAAATAGTTTTAGAAATATTTTGCAATGACATAATCAGATATTTGAGAAACGTTATGATTGTCAACATACCCACACCATTCATCAACTTTTTTATAATTAAAAAATTTTTTGTTTATCGGAAAAAGTATATTTTATGTTAAATCCAACCGTATATAAGGGTGCATCAGATATTTGAGGACATATTGACTTAAAAACTAAAATTTGTATATTTTTTAGAAAACTTGTTTTATTTTAATGAAACTTTTACAGCAAAGTAAGTGGCCCATGGGCTATACAGTTATTCGATAAAATCTCCTTCAGCGGCAATAACAGCTTCAATTCTCTGCCGAAAACGTTTGCATGCTCGAATCAAATGATCCTCGTCCATATGCGTCATTACTCTAGTAATAGCTGCTCTGAGGGAATCAAGCGTATTATGGGAATATTTATTGGTCTCCCATTCAACAACGCCCTATACATAATAATCTAAAGGATTAAGATCCGGGGAGCTAGGAGGCCACATGTTTGTGGTTATGTGATCATGCAGATTCTCGGACATCCAATTTTGCGTTCTTATTGCTTTGTGTGAAGGAGCAGAGTCCTGTTGGAATACGTATGCCTTCCCACCACTCACGCTGTCTATCCAAGGCTTCACAACTGTTTCCAAAGCCTCAACGTAGGCGGCGGCATTCACCCGAAGTCCTTGAGAAAAGAAATGGGGTGGCATGACGTGTCCCTCATTGCTCACCACCCCCAAAACCATGACAGTTGCCAGAAACTTTGTGTGCATAACACGAGGAAGATCTGAAGGATCTGCACAAAGCCATCTATCATTTCGTTGGTTTATTTTTTGATCCTGATCAAAATTTTTTTCGTCAGAAGAAAACCAGTACATATCCGAGATTTCAGGATGTTTTAACTTGTTTAGGAGTTGTTATGCCCGAATGAAACGCTGTTCTCGAGTTTGTGCAGACATGAACTGACCTCTACGCATCGCATAAGACTTGTACCGGATGTCTTCGTTGATAATGCGACGAATTGTGCAAACAGAAACATGGAGATCTTTCGATATTGCCCTTATGGACTTTGAAGGGCCTTCATCAATAATGCCTTGAACTTTCTGCACAAACTGTGATGTTCTAACTTTATCAGAACGTGCTTCATGTTTTTTACTCTTGGCAATACTTTCCACATTGCCATCAGATGCTTCTAACTCTCGACGAACTTTGATAACAAAAGATCGGGCGACTTTCAAAAATAGGGAGATTTCAAGATCGCTGTGATTCGCGTGTATAGCGACGATAACAGCGTGTCTTTTCATTTTCTGAGTTAGCTTATTGTCTTCCATTTCTAATTTGAGCTAAGAAAAAATCAAATCAATTGCTATGAAGTGCCAAGCACATATGTGAACGTCCTCAAATACCTGACGCACCCTGTATATAGTGGCGGACATACCAGGTGTTGAAGTATGAAACCGGAATTTTTTTGTAAAAATTACAGGTCTGTTGTTTGAAAATGATAAAAAATATTTTATTCAAAATAATGTCCATTGCTATTCATACATTTTTCCCACCTCTCCGGCAGTTTATGAATGCCACGACAAAAAAACATTTCTTCTATTGAAGCGAATCAGCCATCGAGCCATTTTCATACATTCTCATACGAATTGAAGCGTTGTTCAGCGAAAGCGTGTCCCATTGAGACGAATAGATGATAATCGGACGGAGCCAAGTCTGGAGAATAAGCCGCATGCGTTAGTATTTCCCAACTGAACGCCTCGATCGTTTCCCTGACCCATTTTTCTGTGTGTGATGGGGCATTATCATGGAGCAAAATGACTTTGTGTTGCCTTTTTCCATATTCCGGTCGTTTTTCACGCGATTTAAATCGATCATTTGCTGTTGGTAGCGATCAGTGTTAACTGTTTCACCAGGTTTTAGCATCTCATAATAGATCACACCCTTCTGATCCCACCAAACACAGAGCATTGTCTTCTTTCCAAAGCGATTGAAGTGGATGTCGATGGTTCGCCTGGATTCACCCATGATTTCTGACGCTTAGGATTCTCAAAATATATTCATTTTTCATCACATGTCATGATACGATGGACTTTCTTTTGTATCTGTCGAGCAGCATTTCGCAAGTGGTTTTTTGATTTGCTGCCTTTAATTCAGGTCCCGCGGAACCCATTTTCCCACTCTCTGAATATTTCCCATGGCTTTCAAACGAATTGAGACAGCTTTCTGCGTCACATTCAATTGATCCGCGAGTTCTTCTTGAGTGTGAGTATCATCTTCATCCAATAAGGCTTGCAATTCGTTGTCTGCGAACATTTTCGGTGGTTTCCCACGCTCTTCGTTTCTCACGTCAAAATAACCACTTTTGAATTTTTAGAACCACTCGAAACACTGTGTTTTACCAAGAGCATGTTCACCGTAAGCTTCGACAATCATTCGATGCGCAGCAGTTTTCTTCAAATGATAACAAAAAACCAATGCTGTCCGCAAATCGTAGTTCGTAGACACAAAACTCGACATGTTTAAGGTTATAGAAAAATATACCGGTGTATGGAACTTGGGTTGTTGTGTGTTGAAAATCTTCGTCAGCTGTTAGAGGGAGATGATGGCGCTGCAGAAGCGGTCTTACGGTCCCTAAACTGATGGCTAGCACCATCTATAGGGAAATTCCGGTTTCTTACTTTACCCCTGTTATACCGGGAATTGCTTATTTCAAAAGTCCGCGTAAAAAATGTGGAAATAAATTTTTTTCTGTAAATTGATACTAATATACCTAATTGTCAAGTAGAGTTTTGGCCCCATCTGTCAACTTGTTTATTTACAGCTGTTTTTAATAGTCGACCTTATGTAAAAAATTCGCATACAAGGGTGTACGTGTCAAACGGCGCATTATTGTGGTGCAATATCCAAGAAATGTTCTTCCACAAATCTGGTCCTTTCCGACAAACATTCTCTTTCAAACACTTAATAATGCCCAGATAATATATGTTTGGTAACTCTCTGTCCCTTCGGAAGGAAATCCTAGTGGATAAAACAATATTTTCGTAAGTCGAAGACGTTGAAAGTCGATCGGAAAGAGACAAGTCTTCAACTACTTGTCGGCCTCCTTTGATGCTTTGTACCACTAGTATGCTCATGTTTTCAATAAAGCTGACTCACCGTAGGCCGTCTCCAACACTTTCAACGACTTAGCACAAGAAATTTTGTTGGCAACACAAAATTTGAGTCAAACTCTTTCTTCAATATTTTTTTAAATTTAAAAATCGCAGAGTACACTTGAGGTGAACTATTAAAGACAGTTTTAAATAAACTAGTTGATAGATGGCGCCAAAACTCTACGTGACAATTAGATATGTTGGTACCAATTTACAGCAAAAAATTTATTTTCATATTTTTTACGCGGACTTTTGAAATGAGCAATTACCGGCATTTATTTGATAGAATGCATACTGACTTATTTTAATAGCACACAAACTCAACGGTATAGTTAAACAGGCAAAGCGCTTGGTTATTATTGTTACGTCATGGAAGATAAAGCAACGACTGAACTCGCAAACGCAAACGCGAGTCCAAAACGTACCTGTATGCCAGCGGTACAAGTGAGAAACCTGAAGGGTCACTTTACTCTGACGCGAGCGTACGCAGGGTGGTCCTATTTTAGGTCAGGATACTGAAACCCTTTACCTGGGATGGGACAGCGAGCGGAATAATTGAGGAAAGGGTTGTGAATGCGCGATGGTAAGAAAATAAAATGAAATATTAAGCTAATATTCTTAACATTTATTAACAAAAAAGGGCGAATTTGTAATATTTGATAAAAGGTGAAATTACAGTATGAAATAACGCACGACGAGGTATTACAAAATTAATTCTGTGTGTCGACGAGTAATTTGGTGTGTCGACAAGTGTGTTGACAGTGTGTGTATAGTGATGTGTGGGGACAAGTTGAGTGTGTAACGAGAGTGTCTTAAGGGGAGTATAAGGAGTTAGTAGGTGGTTCGGAAAGAGATGTATAAGAATCGGATGGGGATGGAAATGGATCTGGGGTTCGTAGGTCAGTTGTCGGGGAACGCAAAGGAATTAGTAATACAAATAAGTTTCCGCCGTTTTCAAAAGATGGCTCCACCGACAAGATTACTTTGAAATCGTCAGATGTAAAACATAATATAGAAAGTTTGGACACCTGGCAACAACATAACCTTAAAATACTATTGACTTTGTATTGGCACTATATATTTTTTTCGTTCGAAAATATCTNAATGTCGAGTTTTGAACCAAATAAGCGTCATTTGCGGGAAGTTTTGATTTATTTCTTTCATTTAAAGAAATCTGCTGCTGAGGCGCATCGGTGGCTTGTAGAAGTTTACGGTGATGCTGCTTTAAGTGAGAGAAGTTGTTGTGAGTGGTTTCAAAAGTTTAAAAACGGCGAGTTAGACGTGGAAGATAAAGAACGCGAAGGAATGCCAGTAAAGTTTGAAAACGCTGAGTTAGAGGTATTATTGGACCAAGACTCATGCCAAACTCAGGAGCAGCTCGCAGA
>NW_014555302.1:0-3380 GCF_001313825.1 Dinoponera quadriceps | reverse complement strand
AGCGACTATTACCTGTTCGCAGACCTAAAAAAGATGCTCGCAGGTAAGAGATTTGGCTCTAATGAGGAAGTGATCGCCGAAACAAACGCCTATTTTGAAGCTAAAGATAAATCGTTTTTTAAAAAAGGTTTAGAAATGTTAGAGAGGCGCTAGAGTGACAGTATCGCTCTTGATGGAAACTATGTTGATGAATAAAATTTATTTTTACCAAAAAAGTTGTGTTTTCTTTATTAGACCGGGAACTTATCAGCCCACCTGTTAATATATATGTAAAATTTTTTAAAATATAAAACGTATTTTTACACAAAATTATTTCGAATTTATTTATATAATAAAAGAATTGATATTGCAATACATTTGAAATAAAAAACTATTATATATGTTATGATGAAATGATTAATAAAATTATATATACTATGTATATACGCAAAATTGATAAAATTTAAAAAAATATATAATGTTACAATAACGTTAAATAATATAATTTTTTAAATGTTATTAAGATTGGACATCTAACCATCTTTAATATTTCAGAAATATTATTTAATATTAAATAACACTATGCGCTTAAAGAATTCAAAGATCGGTCATTAAGCAATTTAATCTTCACGACAAAAATGGTTTCCGGAGTAACAATTTCCGCAGACTGACCGAGGTGAGGTTCGTCTTTCAGAGTTTCTTGTCCAATTTTAACACTTTAGCCTATTCTTTTGACAGTTGAATATGATAGGAAAGAGTCCCGTTTACATCCAAACGATATTTAATTTGTAACGGTGTAAAACTTTCTTCGTTCAAGAATTTGTTCACCGCACGATACTCGATTTTAAACATTTCAAGAAACTTGTCGACACGTTCACTTTTAATTACGGTCAAAAAACGAGTTACGTGAGATAGAGCGTTGCTGCGCATAAAAATAATAAATGTGTTACTTGATAGTCAAAGTCCGATCAAACTTAAGCGCTCGGAATTCTTCAGGCCTGATATGCATAGACTTTACTATGTATGTGATAATTCGATATATAATTAATAGTATCAGAGAGAGAGAGAAAGAGAGAGAGAGAGAGAGAGAGAGAGAGAGAGAGAGAGAGAGGATAAAGAATGATGGAAAAGGGAGAAGGAAACACAAAGAACAGTGGCATACGTAGGTGAAATAAAAGAAGTGGGAATATTTATATGCAGCAAACTGAAATATGACTTATATTATGTTAGCCGTATAGAAGGGTATATAAGTGGTTACCGATGAGTTTCATAAGCAGTCTTGTTTTGATTAAATGAAGCATTTATACTTCAGGTTACTGGCTGCTATCAAGAAATAATCTCAAATGACGAGCGGAGACAATTGAAACTGTTATTAAATTTTATTTTAACGACTTAGAAGCTTGGAAAGGAACGATGTATTTTTTTTAACTCCATATCTAGTATAAGAATAAATTTAAAATACACATCACAAGCGCAAAATTTGTGCGTAAAATAATATTGTACGTTTATTTGATATCCACTTTGATTGTTGTATTCATTCTGCTAGTAAAATTTGAAAATCTTTCTCTTTCCAGTTCACATCAATTTATAACAGCGAGCCGACATCATGGAAAGCAGCAAACGGTACAATCCATATGTGAAAGTCCTTCCAGAGGAGGAAATTGTGATCTCTGGTATTTCAGGACGGTTTCCCAATTCCGATAATATGAAACAACTAGAAGAAAATCTTTTGAATAAAATGGACCTAGGTTCCGATGATAGTCGACGATGGAGTAATGGTAATATAAAACCACTATTCGCATAAAAATTCGAAAGAGAAAATATTAATCTTCTGCTGTTTTTTTTAAGAAATTCAATCGATTATATACTAAGTATAATAAAGTAAATGTCCGGAATTTTAACAGTTCATTACGTTATGCCTACTCGATCGTAATTTATTAACCATGAACATAAATTCGACGAGTAATTTTTCAATATGACATCTTCGGAAGCGCACGCCAATAATCCTATGTGCAGGATGTTGCTTGAACACATCTACGAAGCGATTATTGATGCCGGTGTAAATCCTAAAGAATTAAGAGGAATAAAAACCGGTGTCTTCAGAGGATCATGTTACTCTGCGACAAGAATCATAATTATTTATTACAGGAATTATTTATTACTGAAATAAAATATTTAACGATATTTCAAATATTTAAGGAAGACATTTCGGTCGGTTGAATATTTCATANGTTTAATGTTTCATAAACGAAGCATTTTATATGATAATAATGTTACAAGTATAAGATGTTTTTAAACAACTTTCACTTTAACTTTATCGTCGATATTTAAACGGCTACGTAGCGGAAATATTCGGCCACTCTGGAATTTCTTATATACGCACGCAATACAGAGAGAAAGATACTGGAGAAAAATTTACATGATATCGCATCTTTATTTGTGATTAGGCAGCTGGATACCCAATTGTTGGATGTAGTCGATACTTGTTAGCCAACAGCATTTCTAACTGGTTTGGCCTTGATGGACCATCTTATGTCTTGGATACGGCTTGCAGTTCAAGCCACTACGCCATGGCGGAAGCTTATAGAATGATACGAAGTGGAGAATGCGATGCGGCTATCGTGGGGGGCGCCAACATATGTCTGCATCCCAACATTTCGCTTCAATTTTTTCAACTCGGTAAAGTTATACATAAGAACCACTTTGTTAATTTGCATCTAAACATTATACCGGCAAGAACCCTTGGAATTGCTGTTATTATCAATCAATTCAACAATTTAAGGCGTTCTCTCCAATGATGGTTATTGCCAGCCATTTGATGCTTCTGGTATTGGTTATATGCGCAGTGAAGCTATTGCGATATTGTACATTCAAAAGGCAAAGGATATGAGACGAATCTATGTTACCTACGTCTACAATAAACTAACTCTAATGGCCTTCTTCGATTGGACATCTTCGTAACTGGGGAAGTGTGGAGGAATGTGTGTCTTTACGTGCGTGTTGTGTCGACCGGCAAAGATGGTAATACGACGGTGCCATGTCTAGAGCGTACGCTGGTGGCGGGAGGACTTCCCATTCAAGCTGTAAAAATGTCTGTTTTACGCTTTCGCAACATGCGGTCGATCTTTATCCTGCAAAAAAATGACTGTGCTTCGATTACTGGCCACAAATAGCCTTTTATGCATCAATTCATCACTCATTCGGCATAATTGCTGTTGGTAGCGATCAGCTGTAACGGTTTTGGATGCAAGTGCTCGTAATAAAGCGTACCATTCTGGTCCGACCAAATGCAGAGCAAGGATTTATGCTCATGAATATTCCTCTTTGACGTTGAAATGTATGGTTGGCTAGAGTCCACCCATAATTTCTTCTGCTTGGGATTGTCAAGATAAATCCATTTT
>NW_014555301.1:0-36845 GCF_001313825.1 Dinoponera quadriceps | reverse complement strand
TGACGTATATGATCTATTTACTTTGACCATTAAGTTCCACTAAAGCCATTTATAGGGAAACGGCGGGAGCAAAGTTGTTTAAACCTAATAAAACGGTAATATATCAAGTCTATGTCAAATAATAAGCTGTTACCGTTGGCAATATTATTAACTACAAATTTTATCCTTGCCAACCATAATACATACGATGAATAGAAAATTTTTCTAAAATAGCACGTCTAACAAAATTGCCAAAAAAAGTAATATTATTAAAATGGGGAGCAGGAACAAGAACATGCGTTCGCGACATTAAAAGAAAAATCGACAGCCGCTTCTGTCTTCAAATATTCGGATTTCAACGAGAAATTAATCATTACTAACCGACGCCTCGTATTAGGCATTAGAATCTATTTTGTCACAAGAGCCGATAGGGAAAAACAACCCTATATCTTATGTTAGCTGTGTACTATCTCGCGCAAAAAAAAATTATAACACTACGGATAAAGAACTTCTAGCAATAATATGAGATGTAAAACATTTTCATCCATATATATACGGAACGAAATATAAAATAATAATCGACCATAAACCGTTGGTATAGCTATTTAACCCTTTGCACTCCGCTGTCGCCGTAGCGGCGACATGGTTGTTTTGCTGCCTCGGCACTTTAAGAAATTTTAAGTCCTAAAATTTATGTTTTTCTTTTATAATATAAGTTAGAATATGTTTTGTTATAAAATAGCTAAGAAATAAAAATTTTGTTTTATTGAAACGACTCTATTTTTCTTCTACATCATAGGTATGTACTTGGAACTAATAGCCTCTATGCATTACTAGGCTGGAGTGCAAAGGGTTAATGTCACTGAACCCGTATAACGGTTAATCAAATGACAACTGAAATTAGAGGAATTTGATTATAAAATTGTACGCAAAGCCGGAACTAGCATATACGAACGCCGACCCGCTCAGTAGGAATATAATACGATCCGTCTTAAAGGTAGACGCGCTGGATGATGTAGAGGAAGAAGATTATGAGGAGAAATCCGACAATGAAACAGATAACAGTGATGCGCAAACAAAATATTCGCGGAACTACACCGAAGAGAAGAAAAGATAAATACTTTACAAATATTATGATGCTTCTCTAGAAGGGCATCATGGCATACAAAGAACATTAAAAAGAATACGTTCAAATAACCAATGGAAACATATGACAGCTAATATAAAAAAATATATTAATAAATGCAAACTCTGTCAGAGAAATAAATAGTCACAAAAAAATAAATGCCTCTCGTGATCACTGATATGCCGCGCAACCCATTCGAAAAATGCGCATTAGATGTAGTAAGACTATTAACAAAGAATAATAATAAGTTGTGATGTTGCAAAACTGCTACGGCTTTTCCGTGCGTCACAATATGCCGAATTTTAGACGCGGACAAGGACACAGAAAAGCGTCGCCAGTTGATCTCACAGGGGAGGGTGAATTAGCGAATTCCGACTTAATATTAAAGATTTTTTCTTTTTTTTTATATTTGGCGTCTCACCGGACCTGCGAAAGCCAAAAGCCTTAGGTGGACCACGCCGGGGACTGCCGCCGAGGGAAAGTGAGCCACGATTTGACCAGGCCACGATGCCTGGGAAAAAATAATGAATCCGGCACACGCTCTTGAGCGCGAGGCAGTACTCGGATTGGCCACGCGATACCATCACCGCGCGCGTCGTCTGCTGCCCATGGAGAAACACGTGCGTGTTAGCCGGTATCCGAAAGGCGAGGAAGCTGAAAAGGACAAGATAACATACTTCAAGGGACATCGCCGAGAAACCAGAAAGCAAATAGTCCTCGAGGAAAGATTCCCCGATGACATACGAGTGGCCTAAGACAGAGTACGCTATTCGCCCAATTGTGTTTCGTGAGCGCTGCGACTTACAAACTCTTGTCGCGCCCTAATTGGTTCGCGCCCTCAGCGTGGTGCATAAGAAGGGAGATCGCGGTTAACGAAAGATCGATCGACGATCTATCGGTGCTTTTTACGTCTCGACCGTCGCCCCGACTACCACGGGCTCTTTTCCGCGTGTACCTAGCACGTTGGTTGCAGGTAATCGACGGATCTTCCACGCCTTTTTAGCGTGAATATCGCGGAAAAACTTGGGTTTCCCTCTTGCATTTATGTAGTGCTCCGGACGCCGCTAAGTTGCGTTAGGAATTTTGGGTTCGCGTTCGGTTAGAGTGGTTTACTCGCCTGCCGAAAATTTTTGATTATTGCGTTCAGTGGCATATTTCGCGTACTTCATGTTTTCGTTCTGAATAGCGTTTTCATACTTGCGTATTTTTGTTTTACTCGCGTATGTTCGTGTCGGGTTATGTGCCTTGTGTCTGTTTTAAATTTTGAGTGAGTTAGAATTGCGCTCGAAAGCGTTAATGCTTTCATACTCGCGTTCGACGGTACGCCAGTCGTTCGACCTTGTTAGGTCGCGCGAGTAGAGAAGAGTTTAGTATCGCGCGTATCTTGTATTGTCGCGCGTGTCTTGTATTGTCGCGTATGTAACATATTGTCACGTTTCTCATGTTATCTTGAGAGTGACCGTCGCTACGGCGCTCCTCAAAAGTTGATGTAACATATTTAGGGTAATTCTTGTTTTCAGTATGGTCCTTTTACTCGACGTTCGCTGTTGCGAGCGTATTTTAATTTTTCAGTGAGAACGATCGCGCAGACAATGTTCCTCCAAAGATATTGCGTCAAAGCATTATTGACTTTCCTTTGAGTCATTTACTTTTATTGTTATCAACCTTTGCGTGTTCTATAAATGTAATTTTTTGTTGTTCTCGTGAACATATCGCGTCTTCTTACGCCTTGGCCGTAAATGTTAGCGTATTTGTCTCCCTCGCTAGAATTCGCGCGGCTTATTGCCCGTCAGACATTTGATCCAGGTACATTCAGATTGTTGAGTTAGTCGAGCTCATCGCGAAAGAACATGGTGGAATACATTCCCTCGAGCCTTTAGAATTTTTGATTACGCTCATAGGGTCTGGCCCAATTGTCGGTTATTCGAGTCGTTCTCGTCTTTTGCTTGCGGGGAGCCAACCTCGTTTTGCGGTGATTTGTCGCGCGAATTCTTTTGAACAGGAAATTCGCCAAGTGTGTTCAGGACGGCGCCGGTCTCGTCCGCCCGGTCCTCAAGATTGTCGGGCCACGAGCTGAACGTTCGGACTTCCTTTACCGACGTGATCGCGCTCGTGGAAGCGGACGCGACGATGAAGTCGCCTCGTTTCGTGGGTTGCAAAAATTAGCGTCCACCGTAAGAAATGCATGTACGTTGTAGCCGACCGGAGAGCAAATTACATATTAACGTTCCAAAATAATCTAACTGAATTCAGTAAAGCGATACTTATACCAAATTAAGAAGCCTCAACTATCGCAAAAGAATTTGTAGGGAAGATAATTTCAGAATACGGTATTCCTGACAAAATATTAACGGATCAAGGAACAAAGTTTTTAAGCAACATATTTAAAAACGTTTGCAAACTGTTAAAACTAGAAAAAAATATAAACAACCGCGTATCACCTACAGAGCAATGGTACGCTAGAGCGCTCGCACAGAATGCTCGCGGATAATTGAAGACATTACATTAATACCGATCAGTCAGATTGGGATGAATGGATGCCCTATGCAATTTTCACATGTAATACAAATCCGCATATCAGCACAAGTTATACTTCATTCGAGCTATTATACGGATGCATACGGAAGCAACATTACCTTCTACTGTACATCTACCACTTAAACCTACATACATTTTCGACGACAACGCAGGAATTTAAACAGAGACTACGCGCAACAAATCAGCTAGCCAAGGAACACATGAAGAAAGAAGAGATAATAAGTAAACGATACTACGACCAGAAAAGCAAAGTGATCCAATACCAAATAGGTGTCAAAATTTTATTATATGACGAAACCATACGCCGAGAAAGATTAAAAAGTCGACTTTATGTGAATAGGGTGATACGAAATAAAACACTAAAGCATGCGTTAATAAACAAATTAAAAGTTTTAAATAAAACAATAGGACATCAAAGTACACTAAAAGAAACCTTAAAGGAAAGCAACGACTTACTGATGATCAATATAAAGAAACTCCCTATGAAACAGCGAATTTATTAAAAAAGTAGAAGTAATTGAACATTGTACAATTTTAGAATTTTAATATTTTAATTGCCGTGATTACTGACTTTATGCGTGATCAAAAAAATACAATGATGTATTTTAATAACATAAATCAAGGAACTTTGCCACAAGAGATTTTACTAGTAGAAGAAATAATTAAAAATTTTAAGGAAACAGTAATAAACCTACCTGAAGGCATACATTTCACAGTTACCTTTTCATTGAAGAATTTGTTACAAATAAGCAAATATAATATATTAGGTTGGGGGAAAAAAAATCCATTATTTTTTCAGTAAATGGCTGTAGTGATCGATATCTCGTAAAGTATCGATCAAACAATTTCAGATTAATGCTCGTTGGAAAGGTGACATTTTGCACTAAAAAAATTCTTTTGTTGTTTTTTGTTTGGTCCATTCAGTTGTGAGTTACAGGGTGTTAAAAATGAAAGTCAACAAAGATTAAATTCAGTACATTTTACAGTTTTTCTTTGATAAAGGCGAAAATGCAAGCCAGGTGGCTATATAATTGTGAATGGTGTTTATGGTGCCGATACTGTAAAAGCCGATGACGTGCAATTTTGGTTTTGTCGATTCCGTTCAGATATTTTTGATATTAAAAATGCACCTCGCACAGGTAGGTCCGTCGTCGAAAATGTCGATAAAATAACAGAAATAATCGAAGTTGACCGGCATGTTAGCCGGCATGAAAAATGGGTCACATACGACAACATTGTGCAAAAACGATCGTGGTCAAAGCGCGGTGAAGCAGCTCAAACGGTGGCCAAACCAGGACTAACGGCCAGGAAGGTTCTGCTGTGCATTTAGTGGGACTGGAAAGGAATCATTTATTATGAGTTGCTTCCATATGGCCAAACACTAAATTCGGATCTCTACTGTCAACAACTGGACCGTTTGAAGCTAGCGATTGACCAGAAACGGCCAGAATTGGCTAACAGGAGAGGTGTTGTATTCCATCAGGACAACGCCAGGCCACACACGTCTATAGTGACTCGCCAGAAACTCCGGAAGCTTGGTTGGGAAGTTTTGATGCATCCATCATATAGTCCGGCACCAAGTGATTACTTTTTTTTTCTTGCATTGCAAAACTTTCTTTGTGATAAGAAATTGGCATTAAGAGAAGATTGTGAAAATCGATTACTAGAGTTTTTTTTGCCAATAGGGACCAAGACTTCTATGAGAGAGGCATTATGAAGCTACCTTTAAAATGGCAACAAATTATAAAACAAAACAGTGTATAATTGACCCAAATCGGACAATCCGAAACATGTTAAATAAAGTCTTGAAGTTCACGTAAAAATAGTGGATTCCTTTTTCCCCAACCTAATATATCAATTAGCGCGTATTATAAAAAGGGACATAAATTTATTATTTTTGCGACTGATCTTGCATGATTTTTCTAGTCGCTGACTGCTCGGACTCTAGGGTGTGGGGCTATCGTGCGGTGTCTGGTTGACCGTGTTTGGTCGAGAACCGGTGGTTCCGTCGTAGATCGCCGGGTTTTCAAACGTTTTTATGTGTGCGTGTGTGTGTGTAAGTGATTGAGTGAGTGAGTGAAGAAGCGGGGTTTTAATAATGGCCGTTTATTAATAGGTTGCTCGGTACAGGTAGTACATCGAGCAGTGCTTTAAAACTACGACCATAGATATAAATATGATGGCAAGAGTCTAGAAGTGATGTCTCGTGTTTCTCGGTATTATGCTTTAGTGTTTAGCCGGAATTCGGAGTGTCACTATTCGCAGAATAACAAGTGTCGTATGTATAGCAAATATACTTACGGTGATCGATGCGTGATAGACGCGGTACCTAGTGCGACAGTGGGGAGCGGGCGCGGTGTTATGTTCGTGCAAGTTCGGTCGGCGTGTTTATAAATACGGTTTCGCGTCGGTGCTGTGCTATTTTAAAAGATGGTATTGAATTGACGTGCATGCGGCGGAATGAACTCGCGGGTCGCATTATTTCGGTGCTATCGGTATTCTTTGGTTGATTGTGCACGGTGTCCGTACGGCGTGTTGCTGCACGCAGCGTGCTCGCGTCGGTTAAGCCGCGGAGTGTAGGGCACGCGGTATCGTGTTCCTTTGGCGGTAATGGTGGGCTTGGTCGGGCGAGCTTAGCTGGAGTCCAGCCGGAGACGGCACAGTACGGATGGGCTAGCCGAAGTATTTCGGTGATACGTTCGCGGTTCGTCGGTCGGATAGACTCCGTGCTCCGTTGAGGGGACACGGTTTACGGCGCGGAAGTCTGGAGCGTACGCTGCTCTGGGAGATGCACTGCCCGAAGGCGGGAGTGCAGCGGGCGAGGTCGAGAACTCTCAACGGAGACGACAAATGCATCACCTCTGCTCGTCTCTGTCTCCAAGTCCGCGCCACAGGCGAGAAGGCCAGGAACTCCCGGCAGAGACGACGAACTCACCGTCCCGGAAAAGATTTTAGTCTTCCCCAGACTAACGCAAAGATACGGTCGCGCATTGTCATAAAGCAGAATCACTTTACGACTTCCATGGCAAGTAAATGGCCATTTTGTCTACTGCATCGCTCAAATTGGTCATTTGTTGTTGGTAGCGGTCTGCCCTGAGTATTTCACCCGGTTGTATTGGGAGCACAAATTATTGGGTTGGCAAATAAGTTCGTTTTGTTTTTTTGACTGGTATAATTTACAATTTATTTAATATACAAAATATATACTAATCAATAATGTATTGACCATTCATTTCTATGACTTCTTGCCATCTTTTTAACAATTTCATAATCCCATATTCATGAAACGTCTGAGGTTTACCGGTAAAAAACTGATCCAGTTGTGTTTTAACAGCTTCATTATTAGCAAAGTTTTTCCCGTTCAGAAAATTTTGCAGCAACCGGAACAAATGATAATCAGAGGGTGCCGGTGAATAAGGAGGGTGAGGCAAAACATCCCAGCCAAGCCTTAACAATTTGTTCCGAGTAGTTAATGAAGTATGGGGTCTGGCATTGTCGTGGTGAAAGACGACTCCTTTTCGATTTGCCAATTCTGGACGTTTCGAACGTATTGCTTGATTCAATTTCGTTAATTGGGAGCAATATACAGTTGAATCGATCGTCCTGCCTGATGGTAAGAGCTCATAATAAATGATACCTTTATAATCCAACCACACTGAGAGCATAATTTTCTTCGGGTGCAATCCGAGGTTGTTTGTGGTAGTTTACTGCTGCTTTCCCATGATTTTTTACGTACTACGTTATCGTAGACGATCCACTTTTCATCTCCCGTAACCAACCGCTTCAAAAATGGATCGTTTTCTTGGCGTTTCAGCAGCGCGTTGCAGATGGAAATGCGAGCGGTTAAGTTGGCCGCGGTCAATTCGTGCGGCACCCAAACATTGAAGCGAGAAACGTATCCCAACTGACGCAAATGGTTTTCTACACTTGTGTGGGATATATTAAGTGTCGTAGCAATCTCTCGTACTGTTTGGATTTTTGTCGACGGTATTCTCTATTACAGCTGAATCAATCTCTGCTGGACGACCAGAACGGGACGCGTCACTAACATCAAAATCTCCAGAACGGAATTTGGCAAACCATTTTTGACACATGTTCTGTTAAAGCATCATCCTCATACACATTACAAATCTTCTTATGAGCTTCCGCAGCTCGTTTGCCTCTTTTGAAATAAAAAAGTAAAATATGGCGAAAATGGACGTTCTTTTCTTTCATATTTGCAACCGTGCAGTACGCACAATACTCTGGTATTAACCGGCGTATGTTTACAAATAGTTTAGGTGGAACGTCGCTTTTTAGCTGCGCAAGCGCGTTGTGCGATAGCGCTGTGGAAAAGAGATAGCAGAACGAGTAAACCTACTCCGATTAAGAAACCGAACGAACTTATTTTCCAATCCAATAGTTCGGTCCGTTTTGTGGACAAAAATGCATTCATTTCAGTACAAAATGAATGAACAGATCAATTACATTATAGTTCATCGTTGGCTACTACTTTTTCTTACCGCTCAGGCAATTTTCGAATTTCATCTCAAAAAAATATCTTGTCTTTGAGGCAATCTAAGTTAGGAGCGAATTTTCGATTTCAGCGAAAGAAGTGAACCGGTGACCTGTCAAATCGTGCTGCATCCGTTGGAATAACCAATAATTAGAAGTAGCAATGTCCGGCAAATACGGCGGGTGCGGTAAAATATCCCACTTGAGCGTTTCCAAATAATTTTTTACGACTTTTGCGACATGAGGCCGAGCGTTATCATGTAGAAGACGAACTTTGTTATGTCTTTGTTCATATTCCGGCCGTTTTTCTCGTAATGCACTACTGAAACGAATCAATTGTAGTCTATACCGATGACCCGTAATAGAATCGCCAGGTTGGAGCAGCTCATAATATACAATACCCTTTTGGTCCCAGATACACAGCATGACTTTCGAACCATGAATATTCGGCTATGGTGTTAATTTTGAGGTTGTTGGCGACGATTGACCGGCCATAGCGTAGTATTTTTTCTTCTTGAGGTTATCGTAGAATATCCATTTCTCATTTCCAGTCACAATCCGATGTGAGAAACCCTTTCTTTGTTGCCTTTGAATCAGCTGCTCGCAAGTAAAAAGTCGCCTTTAACGTCTCTCTCTTTCAGTTCATAAGGCACCCAATTGCTTTGCTTGTGAATCATTCCCATGGATTTCAATAGAACGGAAACTGCTTATTGCGTAACTCCTAATGATTCTCCTAATGATACCATGGTTTTTTAACACCTCTTTTTCAATAATTATATAAAGATGGTTTCCTATAATATGATTTTCAATGCATGGCAAATTTCTCACGAAGGCGTTTCATGTTCGCTGTCGAATATCAATAAACAATTAAAAAATTAATAAACTGCAAAAATTATAGATGAAGTTATAATGAGGAAGATGGTACATTAGTATATTGTAGAAGTTTCATTTTACTATCTAGATGCTAAATAAAATGTTTTATAAACAATGGATAATTTTCGATAGAAGTTTTAGAGAAATAATGAAACAAGCCATGCATTGTATAAATATATTTAAGAAGAAATTGAATGCAGAGTTGGACGTATTCTTTCTAACTTAGATAATTCACATCTTCCTTAATGCTATTAATTTTACATTTTTGCATACGTAAAATTTTTGTAATGTGCAATACACTATACTAACAAGTTGATAACTAAACATACTGTAGAATTATTTAAGTTTTAGTTTTTTTATATCCTTCGTATCTACCTGAAAAGTTAAGACGGGTGAATATTGTAATGTTATAAAAATAACAGTAGCAATATATCGATAAATTTTGGCGGAGTTCGAGAAAACACAAGTGCGCACAAACAGCGTGAAGAACGTGAGCGGCGTGACAACGAGAAATCAATAGTTTAAAACGCGACACAACGAGGCTCGAAAGAGTGTACGATACATTAAACGCTTTTCCTTGATTTTTCTTCGATTCTACGATTTGAGTCAGTTTTCTTTTCAAACCTCTCCTATCCCATTAAAATATCCACTACAACTTTGGGGCTCAGCCGGGATACCAAGAAATCGAAACCGACGGAAAAATCGGAAAAGAGGAAGATGACGATATAGCTGACGGAGACGAACGGCGAAAGGACGATGCAAGCGACGCACGAGTCGACGAAATGACGGTGGCCCAGCTAAGAGAAGAGCTTAAAGCGCATAAATTAAAGGCGACGGGCAACAAAGCCAATTTGGTGACGCGATTAAAGGCAGCTCTAGTTCTGGAAATTCAACACGAAGAAGAAAACGATAACGTCGGATCCAGCGACGAGAGTGAAAACGAACGAGACGAAGCTGGTGCTGGTGATTGCGGGACAAACGAAGTACACAGTCGACCAAAATTTGTGCCAACTTTCAAAGATGTTGAAAAGTCGATTGACATTTTCAATGGTGATGACGGAAAAAATGTGAAGTTATGGATCCAGGAGTTTGAAGACATGGCAAAATTGTGTGAGTGGAACGCGATCTAGAAAACCATCTACGCGAAAAGATTGTTACAAGGTTCCGCTCGTTGGTTCGTGAAATCGGATGGTTGTAGAAAAATGTGAAAAACTATGAAAGTCGTCTTTAGGGCGGAGTTTGCATTGAAGGTGGACAGTTGTATGGTGCATTGAGAGCTACGGAAACGAAAGAAGAAGGCTGACGAATCCTCCCACGAGTACTGCTATAAGATGATCAAGATACCAGCGCGAGCAGACGTCGAGACGAAGGCGGTCATCCAGTACATCATCGACGGCATCGACGACAAAGCATATTGGAAGGCGGTGCTGTACGGTGCTAAAGATATCAGAGAACTGAAAGATAAGATAGACATATACGCAGAACTATGCGGTAAAACAATGTCATATACAAAGACGAACGAAAGTAAAAAAATCGTTTTTTAATACGGGAAATAAGGACGCGAAGCGTGATGTTAAGCGTTATTTTAACTGCGGCGATACGAATCATTTAGGCGCGATATGTCCTTCGAGGGGACAAGGTACAAAATGTTTCAAATGCAATAAGTACGGTCACTTAGCGGCGAAGTGTCTAGAACGCGCAGATACAGACAAAAAAAGTTATAACGTCGTATAATTCGATTCTGCAAAATGTCAAAAAGATGTTATTATTAACGGTGTAAAATTGAAGGCGGTGATAGATTCAGGTAGCGATCTTAGCTTAATGTGTAAAGAACAATACGAACAGATTGGATCGCCAAGTCTAAGATATCGCAGAATACAATTTCAAGGGGCAGGTTCGGGAGAAAATACAACACTAGGTTCGGGAGAAAATACAACACTAGGTGACATGCGTGTTAAAATTTGTATCGATTTGGAAATTTATGACGTTTTAGTACATGTTGTTAACAATGAAACAATACCGCGTGGCATGCTTATAGGAACCGATTTTTTGAATAGCGTAGAAGTTCATATAAGAAAGAGTGTTGTAACTATCTCAAAAATTGTAGACGATTCCGTAGAAGTGTCTGCAGTTTATAAAATTGACGCAGTGCAAGACGATAACATTATAGATCTCTCGCACATTTCAGATGAAAATATTAATAAAGAAGTAGCATATCTGGTAAAAGAATACGAACCTAAGAAAGAAAAGGAGGTTGGTATTAAGATGTCCGTAGTTGTGAAAGATGACGTTCCAGTTACCCTTAATGCACATATATTATCCGTAACAGAAAAGGCGTGTGTAGATTCATAAATTCGCGAGTGGCTCGATGAAGGCATTGTACAACCGTCGTACTCCGATTATGGGAGTCCAATAGTTTTGAAAATGGATCCTAGTGTCTTCCCCAAAAAGCTTCAAGTTGTTTCGTCCCCTATTATAAGACATCGATTTTTGAAGAGCCTGTCGCGTACACCGTCGCTGTTTAAGAAGACCGAAGACATCGTAGCAGCAGCGCCCAAAATTAAACAAACGATCAAGGAAGACGTTAAGAATGATTCGCCGAAGATTGGAGAAGCGAGTTTCCCCGTTAGAGATGCTTTCTTTCGGAAAAAAGCCGACAAATCACTGAAGATAACAAAAGTAATAACGGAAGACAAGAAGTCTGCCCAGAAACCGTTACAATCTGCATTATCCGAGAATCCCATGAAAGTGGTCAAGAAAACAAAGAGAGAAAAGCGCTACAATTCCATGGACAATGAAAACAGCGATGTTGAAGACAAGAGAAAGTTGAAAAGGCTGGAAAAACCAAAATCCAGAAATGGATCGATGGACGAAGATAAGTCTAACAAAAGCAAAGCAGAATCCAATTTGGATTTCGACTATGACAGAAAACATTCGGACATAAATAAAAAAAGTAGAAAAATTGCTAGACCTGATTCCTCAACGGACGATCGTAACAAAAATCGAAAGAACAGCAGAAAATGTGAAATCACCGAGAATGATTCGCAAAAACACTCGAAGGAGACCGAAGAAGAAATGAAAAATCAAAAGATCGAGGAAAGACCCATCGCCCCTCGGGCGAGGAGGAGCTGATAGCCGTCAAAAACGGGAGGAGCGAAGACGGCAGATTGAGATCTCGAAAGTCAAGGAAGGATTCGAGCTCCGACGAGAAGCCCATGAAGACAAAAATGAGACTGCATGAAGATCCTCGCCTAAAAAAAATTTTAGAGACAGAACGAGCTATCATTTTTCAAGAGAAGCGTAACCAGTTACGAAAAGAAGAGAGAAACTCGAAACGCAATTTTGAAAATACAAACCGAGAACAGACGAAGCTGCAACAAGCAACGAAAGTCACCATCTAAATATAACGAAGACGATATAGTTGCTATTCAACGAACCCAAAGCGAACCAGAACTCAAACTCTGTACGAATCTATCTCTTTACTGTATCAACACACGTCCACTACGACCGGAATATCGTCGAAAAAAGAGGTGAAGGAGAAGGCCCACGTGCAACATCGACAGCTGTAGATCACATGAAATATTGAACGAAACCTCAGGAAGATCCTCCAGATAGCATAGAACGAGATAACGACATCTGAGGTCAGTTGTCAGTCAGAATAGCCGAGTGTAGAATTAATTAAGTTTTAGTTTATTTTATATCTTTCGTACATACCTGAATATTAAGACGTGTGAATATTGTAATGTTATAAAAATAACAGTAGCGATAAATTTTGGCGAAAGATAAGAAAAAACAAGTGCGCACGAACAGCATGAAGAACGTGAGCGGCGTGACAACAAGAAATTAACAGATTGAAACGAGACACAACGAGGCTCAGAAGTGTGTACGATACATTAAACGCTTTTCCTTGATTTTTCCTCGTTTCTACTATTTGAGTCAGTTTTCTTTTGAAACCTCTCCTATCCCATTAATATATGCACTACAATACACGTACCATGTGTATAATAAAAAATATTACTTGAAATGCATATGTTACAAAAATATAAGAATTTTTTTCTCTCGATGCAATATTTAATATCAATGTGAAAATCATCGAAAAAACTGCTCGTTACAAAATGTATTAAAAACTTTTAGCTGATGGTTGAAACCACAACAAATATAATTGTATTAATATCAGCTATTATAAACATAATAAGCTATTATATACATGATGTATACAATATCAAGTTTGCATTTCCTTTATTTACTGTATATAACAGACGTAACGCATCGAAAATAATAATGTAATCATCTTAACAGAAACAACCGTATTACCAGTGGATGTATAGCTATATATAAGACGTATCATAGGAGGTAGATAAGAAACTATGAAATTTATTTTGCTACACTCAAGTAGATGTTTATCAAAACCAATTCTCAGATAGGGATAAAGAAAAAAAGATTTTGGATAAATTATGTTGAAAAAATGCTGTGGGTAGGGTAATTGTCTGTATTTAAACAGTGCGACAACACACAACCGGTAAGTATAACGCGTTTCGAGTAATCGATCATACAAATTGCAACGACCCCGTATCAGATAGTGTCGTGTAATTTGTGTTTTGTTGGCGTGTACTTAGAATTTATCTCAAAAAAAGGTGATAAAAAGTTTGTGTTTCATTCATAATAATACATTAAAATCATAGATGAGCATGATATAATTTGTGTCCTCGAAGGGGAACCAAATCATAGAGAAAGACCCGCGCATGAGCAGCACATATCGCCAGTGCAGTCTCTGCGAAATTGAAAACTTTGTCTATGTGGAACCAACGATCAATTTAACAAACAAGACGTTAAGTACATTTAATCCTTGATGTTGGTCCTACCGTTGGAAAGAGAAAATTTATATGCAAATACGGGACATTTGTAAAAAAGAAAATGCGGATCGTGATATACATTGGGACAACTATGAAAGATTTCAAACGGTACATTATAACGTTTATTCTGGTGGAACTATAGCCCACAAGAAAACAATATATTTGTGGGAACCAATAAATCGTGAAAAAATCAATCATCGCACATATATTTATATTAAAATTCCTGTAAGCTATAGAATATTTAGAGAGCTATTACTATGTGGTAAAGTTCTTTCATATTATGGGATTTTTAATAAATATGATGACGATATCGATCAAAATTTGTAAGTGGAAACAATGTTCTATGTAGGTGCTTCACATATAAGTGAGAATCCTCACATGGGAAATAAAACTATTTGGTTAATTATGCAAACTATGTACAAAGGTGATCTGATAAGTAGCAGGATTTATGCATGGTAGCGCCACTGCAGCGAAACCAGTTTTACCATCATAGAACCCTATCTTTCTATTCAAAATTCTAATTGAATTCAAATGGAAATCGTTAATGTTATCATGCTCATCATGTGAGCCGAGCATGATGCGGGAAACAATCTCGAAAACAATAACACGCGGATTGCTAACAATACAAGTAAATATGGAACACGCGTGTCTCATCACGTGTTCGGGTATAAGAACACTTTATTGTCATGTTGGAAAAAAAAACATTGCCACAGTTGAATATGTTCGAAAAGGCTTCGTTCGATCGAAGGTCGATCAATTTATTCGTTCCGCTTGAAAAAAAACCAACGTGATATCGGTATATAAACTGGGTGCCTTGAGAGCACCGAGAGACCGTTGAAGAAACGTTAAGCGAACTCTCAGCGAGAGAGATTTTTCGAATCGAAATTAGAACACGCTGTTCGGTTCTAATTTTTCGCGTATCTCGGCTCGCTACGGGTCAACCGTCCGTGCGAGACATCAATCTCACGTTTTCTCTTTATCTTGTTACGAAACATCTTTCGCGGCCTCGCGACTACTTCGCGAGTGATTGTCGGTCTTCATTTAATCATATTTGTAATTTTGAACGTTGTGATCGTTGACTTGAATCGTGTTGCGTCTTGTAACCGCGGATGCGCGTGGCACAAGAAAAGGAAGAACATCATCACGCCTGCATTGTAAAGGCCAGATCGCCATTCTGGCTTAACAGAAGAATAAACAATTACGCAACCGCAGCTCGATTTCAAAGAATTTCCATCACCACACCGATCCTTCCTTGCATTTCGTGACTTGCGCTGGGCTGATCCAGCGGAGCATTGCACGCGAGAAAGTGAGTGCATTCGCTCACAAACATTTTCAATCAATGCCTGTCAAAATTTCAACCTTATCCGTCCCTTAGTTTTTCGTTGGGAGCCGATTAAAGTGAACACTTCAGCTATTGTCGTAAATATGGAAAAAGAGCAATATTGTTCGGTGATTCGTTTTCTATATTTGGATAAGATAACGTGTGAAGAAATAAAAAAAAATTGGAACCCGTTTACGGGGGTGTTGATTCTTCGAGAAGCATTGTTTTTATAGTTCGCCGAGTTTCGTCGTGGTCGCATATCCGTCTTTGATTATGACCGTCCCGGGCGGCTAAAAGAAGTTACTACCGAAGATTCTGTCGAAAAAGTGCACGAAATTATATTGGCCCACCGTCGGGTGAAGGTGCGTGAGATAGCAAACATGGTTAAGATCTCAAAAAAACGTACGGGACATATCATACATGATATATTGCACATGAGAAAGCTATCGTCGCGATGGGTACAGCGGTTGTTCACCATGGTCCAAAAACGAAATCGGGTATTCAATTCAAAGATGTGTTTGGAGCTGTTTCATCGCCGTATTCTGACTGTAGATGAAACGTGGGTCAATCGTTATACACCAGAGACTAAGCAGCATTCTGAGCAGCATTCTGGACTTTACCTAGCGAAGGAGCTCCGAAGAAGGCCAAAACGGCCTCATCGGCAGGAATAGTAATGGCTACAATATTCTGGGGTTCTAGCTGTGTAACTCTCATTGATTATTTGGAAAAAGGAAGATATATCACAGGGCAATACTACAGTAATTTGCTGGGACGATTCGGTGTGGAACTGAAAAAGAAACGGCTTCATCTTGCAAAAATAAAGTCCTGTTCCGTGACAACAATTCCCCAGCACATTCATCTGCAATCGCTAAACTGTTCGAATTGAGATACTACTCACCTATCCGCCGTATTCTCCAGATTTGGCGACTGTTTCCTGTTTTCCAACATGACGAAATATCTCGCTGGAAAGAAATTCACTTCGATTTCGGAGGTCGTCACTGAGGTAGATGCCTATTTTGCAGAATTTGAACAATCACACTTTTTAGAGGTCATTAAAAAGTTACAGCACCGTTAGGAAATGTGTATAGATATGAAAGGTTCTATGTTGAAAAATAAATCAAAATTTTTCTGAAAAATTACGTTTTCATTTCAAATCCTACTACTTATCAGACCGTCCTCGTATGTGTAAATGTCCCGAGTAAATAGTTCTGTAAAAAACACGGATCCGAAAACTAACTATTGGCATGTGCTTTGAAAGTTATTGTGCCCGATGCTATTGGAAATTAATAAAATTGGATAAAAATCAGTTTTTATAATTTAATAAGAAAATGAATATTTCTCTAATACTTACCCTTTCTTTTTACCATATACATACGTTAATGCATCGAAAAAAATTAGAATGTATCCATCTTAATAGAAACAGCCGTATTACAAGAACAGCATGTATAACTGGGATAGTTGATAAACAATCAGTTTCGAGATCTTTTTTTCCCTTCTTTCTTTCAGGTCATTTTATCTATTCTTACCTAACATGCCTTCGAAAAGACGTTACACCCATAATCCACAACTCTTTCCCCAATTAGTTCGCTCGCCGTCCCATCTCAGAAAAAGTGTTTCGGCCTTGACCTAAATTAGGACCACCCTGCGTACGTTCGCGTCGGAGTAAAGTGACCCTTCTTGTCTGTGACATTGACATACAAGTACGCTTGGGACTCGCGTTTGCGAGTGCGGTCGTTGCGTTCTCTTCTAGGACGTGACAACGTTATATGCAGAATTATATAAACGTAAGACGTTTCATAAACGGTATTATAAACGTGCGTAAAACGTTAAACAACATTCGTCAAACGTTCTTTGCCGTTCTTTACCGTTTGTAAGCCGTTTCTTTGCCATGCGGGGCTTATTTATGCGACTGCGGTGAGGGCAGATCGTTGCGAATCAGGCATGCGAACGCGGATGGATCATTGCTGCGGACGAACGCAGAAAGGGTCGCGGGTGGGGAGCAGACCGCCGCAAGCGATCGAATATGGGCTGCTGGTGGGATCCGTTTTCCGATGGAGGAATATCGATCGTTGGATGAATATTGACTGCTTAAGAGGGATAACAATGGTAATACCGACATAATGTCGATAATACAGTACAAACATCAATCCCTGCGCGTGCGACGTCAGCCCCTCCTTCCCCGTGACGTCAGCCCCGTCGTAATGTCAGCCTCCGCACCTACAAATTCCCCCTCCCCCGCGTGACGTCAGTCCCCGCGTCGACCAATTTTCTTTCCTGCTGCCCCTGTTCTTGAAAAGCTTAGTTATTAACAAAAATATGTATTTTCAATTAGCATGGAATACTTCTTCTGACTTAGCCGAAAGTAATTTTCATTATCGGTGACAAACCCACGGATGTTCTTAATACTTCGATAAAGTTGCACGTTTCCCCGAAGATAGTAGTTTACGATGAGGCCGAAAGCTTTGAATCATTCCACTCACTCATGGACTGATATTTCGGCAAGGCCGAGACCGACGGGTCTTTCTGTACATTGAAGAAAAACATACAGGATACCGCCTTGTTATTGTTGTCTTCTGGCACGATTGGCCTTTCCAAAGCCGTGGAAATATATAAGGCGTTGTTTACAACTCCGGCTACCAAGCAAATGCCCGTCAAAGTACCTGGTAGCATTGTCATATGGTTCTGGTTCTTAAGTTGTATTACCGATGCGATATTGACGGTTGATTCTATACTATCGTACTCGATAGCGATCAAGTTCTCAAAGTTTAACGCTGAGAAAATGCCAAGTAATAGAAAAATACAAGGTATCGTAAAATAATTAAAAGGCAGTATTGATTCAGTTGCGAAAAAGTTGTGTCAGCGATTTAACATGAACGGGAGATACATTTTGCGATATGTCCTCGTAGATTAGCCTAATAGAGTAATAATTTGTGATATGTCTCTTTGTCAAGACAAGATAAAATTACACTCTTATGTATTTATTCCATTTCAGAAGAACTGGATAATATAATTTTGGATATTCCACCATTTGAAAAGGCCAACGCTTTAACAAAATATGATATCTTTTCTTTGAGGCAAATCATATTCGGCGGCACGACAATCAGACTTAACGTTCACGAGAAAATTATAAAGGCAATGTCGGATATTTCTATTACGATGGTATATGGTGTGTGTTCACAATTGCTACCAAATGTAATCGTATAATGCACCAAGAGATGTCGTTGATAAAGTTCAAATTTGTCCCTACTGTTCATGAATTTTTATAGGTATGACCGAGACAGGAGTGATCTCTTGTCAAAAGGACACTGAAAGGATCGGGTCTAGCGGTTATATATGTAAAAATGTTCGTGTAATAATAGCAGATTTGGAAACCGGAAAACCGTTAAAGTTCATCGTACATAGTGAGATCTGTGTCAAGTTTTCTTGTATTATGAACGGCTATTACAAAAATCCCGAAAGTACCAAAGGTGTCTTTGATAAGGATGATAGGTATCATGGATTCTTAATTGATTTTGCACGATTCTAATGTATTAGGTGGTAAACTTAGTTCCTGCGGCTCACAGTTAGATGACGTTAGTTGTAGGTGTAATTTATTTTGACATCTGAAACTGGATGCATTTTAGAGGTTAGACATTTGTCAATAAAATTCTGTGCGAAAAGATTCATTTAAGCGAGCAATGCTATTTTTCCTTTTGATTAAATATGGAACGCGATAAGTTGTTTTTTTCGACATGTGCTGCTTTATTACTTTGACTTGAAAAAAACTGCAGCTGCAGATAATAAATTGCTTTTCGAAGCTTATGGCAATTATGCTCCATTGGAAAGAACATGCCAAGTATGGTTTCAGCGATTTAAGATTGGTGATTTTGATGTCAATGATAAAGAACGCTCAGGCCAACCGAAAAAGTTTGAAGACACCGATTTGCAGGCATTATTGGACAAAAACTCTACTCAAACGCTCCAAGAATTGTCTGCAGCATTAAATGTTACTCCGATGGCTGTTTCCAAACATGCAATGGGAAAAATTCAAAAGGAGGGAAAATGGGTACCATACGAATTAACCGCAAATGCCATTGCGAATCGATTAAACATCTCAATTTCTCTGCTCGCCAGGCAGAAAAGGAAAAGTTTTTTGTGGCGCATAGTGACTGGCGATGAAAAATGAATATACTTCGATAATCCTAAACAAAGAAAATCATGGGTAGACTCTGGCCAACCATCGACATCCACACCAAAGAGAAATATTTATGGCCACAAAGCAATGCTTTGCATTTAGTGGGATATGCACGGCGTCGTTTATTATGAGCTATTGAGACCAAACGAAAGTATCACGGGGGATCGATATCAATCACAATTAAACCGTCTGAATGAAGCATTGTTGGAAAAAAGGCCAGCAGTAGCCAGCAATCGACGTAAAGTCATGCTTTTGCACGACAACGCNCTTAAACATCTCTATTTCTCTGCTCGCCAGGCAGAAAAAGAAGAGTTTTTTGTGGCGCATAGTGACTGGCGATGAAAAATGAATATACTTCGATAATCCTAAACAAAGAAAATCATGGGTAGACTCTGGCCAACCATCGACATCCACACCAAAGAGAAATATTTATGGCCACAAAGCAATGCTTTGCATTTAGTGGGATATGCACGGCGTCGTTTATTATGAGCTATTGAGACCAAACGAAAGTATCACGGGGGATCGATATCAATCACAATTAAACCGTCTGAATGAAGCATTGTTGGAAAAAAGGCCAGCAGTAGCCAGCAATCGACGNTTTTCATCGCCAACTTATCATGTAAAATATTAATTGCCGTTCCGATCGACACACCTACGGCCTTTGCTACTTCGCGCACTTTCGTTCGTCGATCAGCAAGAATCATGTCGTGGACTTTTTGAATGATTTCCTCGGTAACCACGTCTGCCGGGCGTCCTGGTCGCTCCTCATCAAAAACGGATGTTCGCCTACGTTTAAATTCGTTGAACCAATATCTAACTGTGGTCATAGATGGCGAAGTGTCCCCATAAACAGCATCCAACTTTGCTTTTATCTCCTCGCATTTTTTCCCATCCAAAATCAAAAAGCGAATTACCGAACGATACTGCTCTTTTTCCATCTTAGCGAAAATCACGAAACACGTCTTACTCGAATGGCTGCCAAATCCAAACTAACCTATCAATCAGTCTGCAATTTGTTTTGCCGTCGTTTGATAGATGACAGCACACGATGATAACACCAACTTCTCTCAGGAACGCCCTCTGTCGTCTAACACGGGTACTTATTGAACCGCCCTCGTAATAACGATCACTGATTCAATTTTTTTTTGGATGGGAAGATATGTGAGGAAATAAAAATGAAGTTTCATGTCGTTTTTATGGACCATACACCTTCAGTGATTATTATTAGATATGGGTTCACTGAATTCGAGCGTGGCCGAACATCGGTTTCTGATGATGCGCGCTCAAGTCGTCCGATTCAGATGACTACGTAGGATATGGTCAAAAAAATTCATAATATCGTGTTTGCAGACCACCCGGTAAAGATCAGAGAGATTATTGACATTGTAAACGCGTCTGAATTAAACGCGTACAAAATAACCTACACGAAAAATTGAGCATAAAGAGCTATCGGCGAAATGAATACTATATTTGCTCACAGTAGAACAAAAACGGAGTCGTATGACAACTTCGGAGCACTGTTTGGACATGTTTAAGCGCATTCTGAAAAAGTTATTTTATGCGACGTTACGTCACTGTAGACGAAATATGGATCCATCACAACATGCCAGAAACGAAAGAACAGTCAAAACAATGGACTTCACCCGGCAAACTTTCTCCAAAAAAGGCAAAACAGTTCTATCGGTCGCAGAGGTCATGGCCACCGTTTTTTGGGATTGGCGAGGCATCTTTTTCACCGATTATTTGAAAAAGGAAAGGATAATCATGGGGCAATACTGCACTGACTTATTGAGCCAATTCGACGCTGAATTGAAGAAGAAACGGCCCCATTTGGCGAAGAAAATATGCTTCTTTATCATGACAACGCACCAGCTCACTCGTCCGCAATTGACATAGCTAAATTGGTTGAATTACGCTACGAATTGTTGTCTCATTCATCTTATTCTTCAGACCCCATGCTCTATGCGGTTTCCATTTATTTCCATACATGAAAATATAGCTTGGCGGAAAGCAGTTCACGTCAAACGTGGAAGTCATTGCCGAAACAGAGGCCTAATTTTCGGAGTTCGACAAATAATATTTTTTGATTGACATAAAAATGTTGGAATGACGCTGAACAAAGTGTATCGAGCTGAAAGAAGACTGTTGAGAAATAAGTAAAAAAATTTTTTTTTAATGCGTTTCCTTCCTTAACATGTATACTTATCATACAGCTCTCGTAGAATAAAACAGCAATCTTTCACATTTTCCCAGAGACAAGCAATGACAATAGAAGTCAGACGATCAACTTCTTACATAAGGTTAATCTTTCTAAACAAAATATAAGCAGGAAAGAGCGCTTAGCACTTTGAAGTTTAAAAAAAAACAACAAAATCCTAATTCTGCCAGCAGACAAAGGGAACGCTTCGGTGGTCAGAGACCGGGAAGACTACTTGAATAAAGTCAACGACATACGCTCAGACCACAAAGTTTAAAAGAAACTAAAACGCATTCTGACCGCCAGTAGAGAAGAAAACGGTTCTTCTCAAAAATACTGATCTCCACCCTCATTAGCAAAAACATGACCCTCCGAGATACAGCAACATCTAAATTTTATGGTCTTCCCGAAATTCATAAAAAATCATTTTCCCTACGTCCCATTGTCGGCAATATTGGTAAACCAACTTTCTTACTAGCTCGCTATCTAACTAAATCCCTTTAAAAACTTACCAGGCTGAGTCATTCTCACATCAAGTACTCGATGGACTTCATGGACAAAATCAGCAAAATCAAAACAAGAACCAACATCTTGGTAAGTTTTGATGTAGTCTCGCTGTTCACTAATATGCCGGTCCAGGACACACTAAGCATCATCAAAAATTCCGGAAGAATCCCCACCAACTTTTTTCCATTAATAGAACATTGCTTAACCTCAATCTACTTCCAGTTCCAAAGAGACTTCTTTGAACTAACATCAGAAACAGCAATGACTTCTCCTGTATCCTCCATCATTGCAAATATCTAAATGGAACATTTTGAGAATGACAACTTAAAAAATGCCCTCCATAAACGGCATCGAAATGTTGACGACATCTTTGTCATTTGAAAGAAGGACATTTCATGGAAGGAGAACACTCTACCAATTTCTCGGCTTTCTCATTTCACAACACACCAACATCCAGTTCACAATGGAGATGAAACAAAACAATGAAATCCCCTTCCTAAATGTTTTAATACAAAGGAACGACGATGGCTCCCTAGGTCTACCGAAAACCAATACACACTGACCGATATCTTCGTGCGATCTTCTCTCACTACCTTTCTCATAAGAAATCCGTTAGAAGTTCGTTAGTATAGTTCAATACTACCAGGTTTGTTAAGCATTTTTCCAACTTGTTGTATGTTTGTTCAACTGTTCGATTAAAAAGAGAGCAGGAAGAATATAAGAGAGACAGAAAGAATAAGGAGTTAATGTGTACCATGAATAAAAAAAAATTATATTTTATTCTTTCAACTCTCGTTAATGGATAAGCGCGGCACAGCACGTACCCGTACAGATTTCTTCAGTCTATCCGACTGTAAGATTCTCCAGTCTGACTCGAACCCGAACTGAACAGTTTAACAGCTTTCTTTATGCGCTTTAACTCCTGCGTATATAGAGAGCCAAAACTCGGTAGTTTCCGCATTCGCACCAATTCAGCATTTCAGTTCCGCTAGCGTTGTATTTTCGAAATTGAAATATTTTGGTATTGGTGACTTCTGCATATGCACCGATTCAGCCTCCGACTCGCAGAATGCGCTACACAACATTTTAATGCTGTGATTGCACTTTGCGGGCAATCTCATGTAGATAGAAAGTTCGCTAGCAAATTAGCTAACAAGTTATTTTAGATATAATCTAAAGATATAATTAATAATATTAATTTTTATATTACAATAGTACGCTCCATACAGAGCGCTAACAATTTTCGAACTAACTTCCAGAGATAAAGAACTAGAGTTCTCAAGCTAGCCAGAGGTAAGACAGATCTCAAGCTAGCCTTAACAAGGAATGGATACAATAGCAAAGAAATCAACGAAATCTCGAAAACCGAAAACCGAAAATCCGAATACCTAGAAAAATGAAAATCAAAATGGCTGGTCCTGAAGACAATGAAATATCAGATGAGGAAACAGAAAATAAAAAGGCGGCTGTCTTTAGTTCCAAGGTATAATAAAACGAATAGGCAGGAATCTGAACAAATACGACATCGGAGTCCTCTTAAAACCCCAAAGGAATATGAGATATATAAGATAAGAGATAAGATTGTGAGAATTTCTCCCTAACTCCAAAGATTAAAGACCACGCCTAGAAACACCGTGTGTATATAAGATCTCCTGCACTTGCGGAAAGGTGTATGTAAGAGATACTGGGAAGAAAATCAGAACACGGATCAAGGAACACCAGCGGTACACCAAGTACAGCCACTTTTTTCAATCAGCCTTAGTCAAACACTGAATGGAGACAAACGCTTCGTACAATACGATAAGGCTATTATACTAGCTCTGTCACTAGGCTATTTTGCCAAAAAACATCGTGAAGACCTAAAAATGATTAAACATCCTAATAACCTCAACCATAACAAGAATATGCTGGTGAACCTCATTTGGCATACTGCCCTTCCGGTTTTTTAATTGATCAGCTAATCAATAAAAAAAACGCTAATTGGCTGGAACCAACTTCTCTTCTTTTATCCCCGCTCCTCTCTTGCAAGAATAAGAAAGGATATATAAAGTCAACAAATATCCAAGGGTTAAGTATCAAAGTTCCAAACCTTGATGATGTAAACAGTAATGTTTACAAAACTTTGGCAGAACGCTGATTTAAGACGCTGTATATCCTCGGAAGTAAAGCAATTAAATATTATATATACATTGTGACGTGGCGGCTCGGAGCGCCCGTCCCAAGGGCGAAGGCTCTATCGTAGGGGGAGTGGCATACTCATACGAGCGCGCCGAATTAACGTTATTAGTTTTTTTTGTTTGTACTCTTTTTTGAGTTAGCGGAGACCGCGCGCTGCGGGCGCGCGGTAGCGGTAGAGGCGAGCCCCGCGCTCCGACCGAGTGTACACTCCGCTCCGAAGGGCGGCGAGAATAAGAAGGAGTGTCGACAGCCGGGCGGAGGACCACGCCGTCCTCTGCTCTGAGATGACCGACGAAGGGCCGCTGCTGACACTATAGGGGCTACCCCTTCGATTCCTCGACGACGGTAGGGCCGGCGGGCCGAGATCGCGCTAAGGATAACGGAGCCCGGAGCCGCGCAACCGCGCCGGGAAAGACCGGCGGTGGAACGGCGGGCTCGGAGGCGACTCGGGCACCGCCGGCAAAGATTCGGCTGCTGAAAAGGAAGGTGGAAGAGGTAGCGGCTCGTTACGACCTTGTCGGTTACAAAATTTTGGAGCAGTTGGAGTTACCGTTACCAACGAGTGAGAGCTATCATCGAAAAAGAGAGAGCTACCGATATCGCCTCACGTTGTCGTTTCGCGCTTTTGCTACCGTACCGAGAAAAACGCGTGTGACCTTTGTGAAGGAGTCCCGGAGCTGAAAGGCACTTGGCGGTGACCAGAGGGAGAGAACGAGCAAGGGACAGAGAGCGAGCGAGCGAGCGAGAGAGAGAGAGAGAGAGAGAGAGAGCGAGAGAGAAGGAGAGAGGATTACCGACGAGGACCAGCCGCCCGGGAGCCCGCAATTGTAAGGCCGCCTCACCGCATTCTATTATTTGTTAATTTTTTTTTGATGATTGGGATTTTCGTGGCGTGCGAAATCTCGGCCCCTTGGCTCGACGGCCGGTCGATTATCGATCGCGAGAAGCGGAAGTCCCGGGTCCGCTGCGACATATTAACGAACGAGTACGTATTGTATTGTTTTTACGCGGTTTGAAACAAAAAAGAGACGGACGAAATAAACGCGAGTGCTATCGAGGTCGCTGTTCTTTTTCCTTTCTGGTTCTTTTTTCATTCGTTCCTATTCCTGTGTCGGTCGCCGACTGCCACCGGCGACCATACGGACTCCCCCGGCCTCCGACTTAAATCACCCCGGAGCTGCCGGTCCCGATCGGGACGAACTCGGGTCGAGTGGCCGACGCGCGGACGGCAACGCCGACCACGGGGCCCGCCGTTAGTGGGTGCGATTCGCGCACCTAGCGCCCACACGGATTCGTGGAGGTCCGGAGTTAAGTAACGGCTCGAGGTTCGCCCGTCGGTGTTGCACCGGCGACTCGGAGCAGCCGAGTCGCAAATAACGGTCGCAACATATACGAAGTCTGAGGTCTGATAAGTAGTAGGATTTGAAATGAAAACCCAATATTTCGGAAAAATTTCTATTTATTTTTCAATATAGTACCCATCTACTTCTATGCTCTTCTTCCAACGGTGTTGTAATTTTTTAATCCCCTCAAAAAATATGATTGCACAAACACTGCAAAATAGGCATCTACCTCAGAGATGGCCTCCGAATTCGACGTGAATTTCTTTCCTGCAAGCCATTTTTTATGTTGTGAAACAGGAGAAAGTCTCCCGGGGTCTAAATCTGGAGAGAACGGCGGATGGGTGTGCAGTTTGTGTCTCAATTCGACCAGATTAGCTATGCGGATTGCGTATTGTGAGTAGCGATTGCAAATGAATATGCTGGTGCATTGTCGTGATGGAAAAGGACTTTCTTCTTTGCAAGATGAGACCGTTTCTTTTTCAGTTACACGTCGAAACGTCCCGGCAAATCACTGTAGTAGTACCTCGTGAAAGATCTTCCCTTGTGCAAATAATCTATGAGGAATGCACCGCGGGAATACCAGAATAATGTACCTATGACTTTTCCGGCTGATGTGGCCGTATTGGCCTTCTTCAGAGTTCTTTTTCTAAGTACAATACACTGTTTAGGCTGCTGCTTGGTCTCTGGTGTATAGTAATGGACCCACGTTTCATCTACAGTCAAAAAACGATGCAGAAACTCCGCCTAATTGCGATGAAACAGCTTCAAACACATCTTCGAACTGACTACTCGATTTCGTTTTTGGCCTATAGTGAGCAACCGCGTCACACATCGCGCCAATAACTTTCTCATATGCAATATATTATGTATGATATATCTTGTGCGTTCTTTCAAAATCTTTACCATGTCTGCTGTCTCACGCACCTTCACCCGACGGTCGGCCGATATTATATTGTGCACTTTTTCGACAAAATCATCGGTAGTAACCTCTTTTGACCGTCTGGGACGGTCATTATCAAAGACGGATGTGCGACCACAACGAAACCGGGTGTACCATCTAAATGCTTTTCGTAGGAGTAACACCCCCGGAAACGGATTCCAATTTTTCTTTTATTTCTTTACACGTTTTCCGATCCATATAAAGATAACGATTCACCGAACGATATTGCTCTTTTTCCATATTCATGACAATGGCTGAGGCGTTTATTTTAATCAGTTGCCAACAAAAAACAAATAAACGGTTTAGGCTGAAATTTTAACAGGCATTGTTTGAAAGATGGGGCTATATGATAGTAAAACCGGTTTTGCTGCAGTGACACCACCATGCGTAAATCCTACTACTTATCAGATTGCCCTCGTATATATGCTAAATAACGACAGAGCATTATCTGCTGATAGTACATATCAAATTATGTAAAGGTCTCTCATTTTACAAAATTCATGATACTTAATAATTTTCAAGCAAATTAGTATCTTATTTTTGATGAATGCGATACAATATATTTAGGTACATAAAATGGGATAGGTTACAAGATGAGATCAATATATACCTTGTTAGTAATAAATACACAAGTTTTTTAAACAAATTATTTTTTATTTTTTAACATAATCCTCTTTTAGGAGAATACACTATTCCCAACGTCCCTGCCATTTTTAACCGCTAGGAGAAATATGATTTATCGAACTCTGCAAAATAGGCCTCTGTTTAGGCGATAACCTCCTTATACGACGTGAAACTCTTTCCACCGAGCCAGTTTAAAAACAAGAAGAATTCGCAGGAGGCCAAATCCGGAAAGGACGGCGGATGCCACAGCAATTCAATTATCGCAATTCGACAAATTCATCTGTGGCGACTGCAGAGGAATGAGACGGTGCATTGTCGTGGTGGAACAACACATTTATCGTCAAATAGGGACGGATTTTCTTCAATTTAACATCAAATTGGCTCAATAAATCAGCATCAGCACTGCCCCATGATAGTTTTTACCACCTCCAAATAGTCGATGAAGATCATAGCTAGCGCATTCCAAAAACCAGTGGCTATCACATTTCCATCCGATGGGACCGTCTTGGTCTTCGTCGGAGCACGTTCGCCGTGTGAAGTTCACTGTTTTGACTGTTCCTTAGTCTCCCGTATGTAGTGATAGATCCATGTTTTATCAACGGATACAATTCGACGCAAAAATTCCTGCGGATTGCGCTTAAACATCTCTAAATTCTGCTTCGAAATTAATGGCCGCATCCGTTTGTTGTCCACTGCTAACAATTGCGGCACACATCTGGTACCCATCGGGCATACAGCTTTTTCATTCCCAAGGTATCATGCAAAATAGTGAGTGCCGTTCCGACACGCCTGCGGCCTCTGCTACTTCACGCACATTCATTCGTGGATTCGGCGATTAGCGAGAATCATTTCATAGACCTTTTCAACGATTTCCTCAATAACCATGTCTTCTGTGTGATCTGAGGGTTCCTCAACAAAAACAAATGAACGACCACGTTTGAATTCTTTAAACCAATATTTGACGATTGTCATTGAAGGTGAAGAGTTTCCATAGACGGTATCCAACTTCATTTTTATTTTTTCGCACATTTTTCCATCAAAAAATAAAAAGCGAATCACGGATCGATATTGCTCTTTTTCCATTGTATCGAAAAACATCAAACATTACGAATTGCTGTCAAATAAAAAATATGGCATGAATCAGTCTGAAGTTTTGTGTGGCGTCGTTTGAATGATCATAGTACACGACGATATTGCCAAACTGCATCAGCAACGCTGCCTGTTTCTAAACACAAGTACTTACTGATTTGCACTCGTAAATATTTTAGTGCTAACTGTCGTTTTTGTATTGTACATATATTTTGCATAATTAGGTGCAAAAAAGTTTTTAATGCAACTTACAATTGTCACGTGTGGATTCCGGTGATACGCAAAACTTAAAATGAGTAACATTATTTTCGTGATATATCTGGCATTTTTAATAATTTATCACTCTTAATGCTATTTCTTTAAGACTTCATGCCTTTTTCCTTTAACTATTTTCAATTATTCATTCAACGATTTTTAATTTTGTACGCGACAGTACTTTAATTGAAAACAATTTTATCGGTTGCTTTACATTGTCGAATGGAATTGGCTTCTAATTGAAAAATGGAATGAATAATTAACTTCTAATTATAAAGAATATGTTTATATGATAATCTGTTAGATTAACATGGCAAAAAGTATTTTGTTCTTTTCGATATGGTTTCGAATTACTAAAAAAATGTTTTAAAAATCCCGCTATTTTATGTAAATAATGTGCCAAAGTAGATGTACAACCCATAATTCTTGTAATGTTATATTCTTACATTTTATTAAAACGAAGATTAGAATATTACAGTTTAATTATTTTTATGATATTGTTACGCTCGCACGGGGAAATAAAACGAGACAACGTTAAATGGGAAACAACTTCAACTATATATTAGCTATTTACAAGAAAGCACGCAGACTCAAACTCTCTCTCTCTTTTGTTAAAGACCGTCGCGCACGTCACGACGACTCGACCGCCCCAGATAGAATCTCTTAAACCCGTCGTTTATCTGTCAACTCTGATAATCTGTTGTTTACGACCCGTTGCCAAGAGAATCAGCTGTACGTTCAGAGCGCTAAAAGCGGGCAACAAGGAAAGGACGTTACAATATATTATTATTAATCATATATTAAAATAAATGTTCTGTTACGTCCTGGAAGAGAACGCAACGACCGCACGCGTAAGCGCGTGCCCCAAACGTATCAGAATGCCGTTGGTGCAGGTCAGAGATTGGGAGGGTCACTTTACACTGACGCAAGCGTACGCAGGGTGGTCCTAATTTAGGTCAGGGTGCTGAAACCCTTTATCTGGGATGGGACCGCAAGTGGAGTAATTGGGGAAAGTGTAGTGAACGAGCGATGGTATGAATATTAAATAAAATGGGAAATTTAGAGCGACAATTTCGATATTTATTCTCTGTTTGCGTGTAACATTACAAAGTTACAAGAGCGGTAAGGTTACAATATAAAATGACATATGGAGCGGTTACAATAATCAATTCGGTGTGTGTGTGTGTGTGTGTGTGTGTGTGTGTGTGTGTAGCAGATGGCTTACAGGAAGCGTTTTAAGGGGAAGGCAATGAATTGGGAGTAGACGGTTCGGAACAGAAAGTAAGGGAATCGTACGGGGACGGAGATGGGTCTGGGAGCGAGAGGGGAACCGGGAAGTATTGACAGGGTATTCCCGTCAGAAGGGGTTGGTGATTGCAAATTCCTATCAGGAGTTAAGAGCTCGGGAAAAGCTTTGATCTGAGCGGCTAAAGTATCGTCGCCAGCCTCGTTTAAATCTCTGACTGCGAGCCTGAGGGCCTCGAGCCTTTCCTCTCCACGTAGGGTATTCACTACGACACGGGAGGTATTAATATACGGAGGAACGGGCAAACCTGGAAGAATAAAAACGAAGGTGAGTACTTACTTGTACTCGTACTGGTTTGAGGATACAAAACCTTCTCGGTTGGCTGGTCCCTCTCTCAGAGTTGGGTCGTTTGGCCGTTCGGATGGTTGCACTCGCGGTAATTTTCACCTCGGACGGTCGAGCTAGTCGCGAGATATGTGAATGACTATTTGTAAGTACTGCTAAATCGCGCAGTAAAGACTTCGCGAAGCTAAAGCCTCTGGACTAGCCGAGGTATGAGTAACAAAGGGCTAAGATTTGCAACAGCAACGACACGTGACTAGACGTTCAAAGAGGTAAGAACTAAGAGTGGCTAGCGGCAAGAGAGTGAGGTTTATATAGGGAAGATTTTGGAGGGGGTGGATGACGATCGTCAATGAGAGGAGGTTGCGTGGATGGCGATTACTCTGGAAAAATTCTCGGTAGCATTTGGTTGACATAATTAATCTCAAGAATCTAATCGCATTGAAGGGCCTTAATTCTAACGATTGTATACAAAGGCGGATAAATCGCGGACGCATTGAAAGGCCCCTTTGTCGCTTTTAGGTAGCGTATGGTCGTGTCATTTTACAATAGGGCTTGCCCTTGTTTGTTTCGTGTCATGATTGATAAAAAAAGGCGGTTAGGGTGACGGATGCTAGGAAATATATGACGGATTTGACAGCGAGCTATCGTAACCCTATCCCTTTTTGATAGCTCTTCCCGGTGTCCGTCTGTTTTCCAAACATATATATATATAAAAAGGGGTTCATTGTTTCTGCAATTCCCAGGACGTAACACCCCCAGCCTTAAACAAATGTTGGAAATGCCAACATTTGCGAGCTGAGCGTGCTGTACATAGTTAGTGTCTTGAGAAATGTCCTTAATGTTGTGTCTTATTATGAACGTTTCTTATCTTTCTGAGTTTATAAGTACATATTTTTGAAAGCTAATTTGCAGAACTTTGAGGAGATTTTCGCGTGTGTGTATAGTATAGTATATTTTAAGTATATATCTAAAATTGCCGTACACTATCATTAAAATAATTATAGGTCGCACGATCACGTTTATTACTAACGTTCATTATTTGCCTTCGAACTTAAGCTTGTAGGCAAAGTATTTGAATTGTTATTTACTAGAATTTGATAAAATTCGCCATTAATCATCAATGAGAAAACAACAAACAATAACAGAGGAGTGATGATTCAAAATTGAGATTCAGAGGTTAAAAGATCGAATAATAGATTTTTTTATTACTTTTTTTTGTATTTTTTTTTATTAAAAATTTATATATATATATTATATTTTGTTTAAATAAAATTCTAGTATATGTGTGTGTATATTTTACTGACTATTATAGGGAGGCACAAGAGAGGAAAGAGAGTATTGTATTGAATGGCTTAATTATAATAACGTTACCATAGATGTTTAAACTGGCGGAAATGGACGGCAAGGAATAACAGAATCTTGTTTCAATAATCCTAGATTTACTAGCGATTTGGTCAGGTAGACTCGCCCGATCGTGTTATCGTTGGATATCTCCACGTCCACGTTGGCAGCCTTGGTTGACACTGGCTATCGGATACGCATCCAGGCCTCCTTTTCCTCGATGAGGAGCTTCGTGATTTGGCACGTTTTATATGGCCAAATAGCTGTCAAGTCTACAGGTTTCGCCTGGTGTAAACCGCAAGCAATTGTTTGCCACCGCATCTTGTGGAGTTCCCGGAGGAGTTGATTGATACGATGTAGGGGTTTCCTTACGGTTTGCCCCCAGTCGTCTAGGTGGATGGTAGCGATGTTGTTATTGACGGCTGTAATTTTCCCCCGGTACCAATGTTGGTCATTCTGGATAGTCATGATCCCATCGATTGCGATTCGGTGATGCCACACGATCAACTGATTGGCTTTCAGTCCCATCTTCCAATTCAGTTCCTCTTCCATCTTTGTTAGCGCAACTTTATTGTATCGTAATTGTACCCAGAATAAGGTGGGTGAGTTCACCTTCGTGATGTTGATGGGCAAGAATGATCTGGACAGCAGCTCGGTATTGATGTTGGTAATAGCCATAGTCTAAAAGAAAACAAAATATGAAACGGGTTGCTTGATATCGCTAATTATGATTTTAGTCCAAATGTATATGGATGTTTCTCCTCTTGAAGGAGAGTGGGCACGGGAGCGCTCTCCTCTTCTGGGAGAGTAGGTACAGGAGCTTTCTCCTCTTGTGGGAGAGTAGATACGGGAGTATTTTCCTCTTGCGGGAGAGCGGCACGGAGGGTCTGAAAGTTGATCTCGTCAGATAAAATTACTGGAAAGGTGGTTACGGGAATCCTGTCGGGATTACTGCTGAGTGGTTGTAATTCATTAGAATCCTCAGGGGGTTTGGTGGTTTTCTTTCTGCCGAGTATAATTAATAATCGTGTGAGTGAGTCCCAGAAAGATCCAATAAGATAAGCGGAACACCTGTACACTGAGTTTAGGGCAAAGCCATGTATGTTAGTGTCTATGATTAATTTAATTAAGTGTATAATAAGCAATATGCCAAATATTCCGGCACTAATATTGCCGAAGGTCACAAACCGTCCCCAGATTTTTTCCCAAGTGGAGGAGGCAAGTTTTTGTAGTGAGGCCTCGTCCAAAAGATTTATGATGGATCCCCCTTGGATGGCTGCTGGCTGACCCATTATCCCCCTTGCGACCGTGTTTAAAAGGGCAGGTCGTTCCTCTGGGAGCATAATGTGCTTTCTGAGGTCCTCTAGGTCGGCCTGTGAGTAAATTCCGTTGGTGGCCAGCGATCCGGGATTTATGTATTTCCACTCGGGTTTCGTTAATGGTTTTAGAGTTACTGGTGGAATGGGTACGACAGGTTTCGGTGTCATCTTATACCACTTTTCTCCCATATGGTACATTACAGGCGCTAAGGTATTATAGCTGATTTCTGTTCCTTGTCTAAGTAACAGATGGGTTTGTGGTGTCAAGTAATACGTGTCGTTGCCACGTAATACTGGTAGTTGATTGTAGCATGTGGTAGTGGGAGCGACTTGTACTTCTACTGGTAAACATTTAAGGATGTGAATTACTTCTCCTGCTAGTACAGATGTATATCCTGGTCCTTTCATGAGATGATAGGCGAATATGTCGGGAGATTGAGTGGCTATTGCTAAAGCATTTTCCAATGTTTTCAGCTCTATGGTACATTGTTGAAATAGTATATTTCTGTAAAGTTGGTTTATTTGATTATGGAGGTGTTTTTCTACGTAAACAAATTTTAAATTTATGTTAGTAAAAATATCCATATTGGCAGTGTTCTTTACCCATTTGAAAACGCTCAAATCGGTGTAAGTTTCAAAGAAAAATAATTTTGGGTGTTCTGTTTTAAAGAGGGTAAGACCACAGTTTTTTATATGACCTAAACTTATTAAGGCGAAGGTAATATTTTCTTTTTCAATCGAATAGACCATTAGAGATTCCGGGTCAAGATAGTCCACTATGTTTGTTTTATATCCTTCGTACAATACACCGTATGAAAAAACCTTGCAGGAGTCGTCAGGTATGCTATGTCAGAAGGTGTTTCTTCCTTTGATGTCTGTACACTGATCTGGTTTCGGTTCGCAGTGTATTCCTGACCTGAGTATCACTCGATCCTCGTCAAGCCGTACATTTGCTTTGTAGTCTTGTAAGGTAATCTTCACACTGGCGAGCACTGCCACATCGGACTAGCTTCCGTAGACGTCGTTAAAGGCTCCTCATGAGCAGGTTCCATCATTCCTGATTTTCCCTGCCAAGAGAATTGATTGGTCTGTTTTCAGTGCTGTTGGATTTTAATCCAGCTATGAACGTGTTTCCTATTGAAAATGTTCCGTACATGTACATGCGAACACATGCATCGTGGGTAACTTCTTGTATGTACGCATTTTTTCCATTGTGGACATTCATTGTATCAGAGAACATGCAGCATTTTTTAACCATACGATCTATTTTTACCTTGCATTATATTACGCGGACTGTGTGGAAATCGTTAGCTTGCAAAAATTGCAAATATACTCTAGTGGAGTTGACCTTTTGAACTGGTATGTCACATTCTTCGATGGTTAATAGAGATACTGTAGTGATGTTTGCGGAAGCGGATCTGCAATTGTATCCGATGATTCCATGGGTATGAGTAACCCATTGGAGTAGGAGTAACATGAGGATGAGTTTCATCGCCCCGAAAACCATTCTGAAATTTAAATGTTTCCTGTGTCGGATGTATGTGAGATATTCGTAGCCTGTCAGGGTGTACAATGCGACTATTCTTCTTCAGTCTAATCTTAACGTTATTTCTATTTACGATTTATAGCACCTCGTGTGATCCAGTGTATTGATCTCCAAATTTTCCGGGTTTGGGTCCCCTTAATAAAAATACATAATCTCCTAGTTTGAATGTTTGAGGGTTAATATTTTTATCGTAGCGAATTTTGGATTTTATCTTAGCGTCTATTAAATTGTCGTTAGCTTTCATCTGAATCTGGTGTAATTGTGTAAATAATTGTATCAAGTAGTCGCCGTATGTTTTTATTTTATCGTCTTCAAGTAAAGGTTCGCTGGATGGTATTCTGGCAGGCCAACCGAAGACTAATTGGTACGGGGCGTATTTAGTGCCTTCGTGGATGCTAGTATTCTAATTTTGTAAAGCTTAGTCTAACCATTCGTCCTATTCTTTTTCATTAGAAGCGTATTGTTTTAAGTATTCTACCAGTGCGTGATGAGATCGTTCCAGAGAACCATTAGATTGAGGATGGAAAGCGGTTGTGCGAAATTTATGTATTCGATAATATTTTACCAATTTTTTAATTAGATCGCTAACGAAATTTCTTCCTTGGTCGGTAAGCACTGCTTTAGAAGGTCCGAAGATAGTGATGAATCTCTTCACGAATTTATCAGCTATCGTAGCGGCAGTCTGATCTAGCAATGATGGCTAGGTAAAATTTGCTTAATTGATCCTGTATAGTAAGAATATATTCGTTACCTGCTTTGGTGCGGGGTAAAGGTCTCACTACATCCATGGCTATTTTGTCGAATGTCCATCCGGAAGTGTCGGTTATTACCGTATGTTGTTTAATTTTAACACGTACTAATTTCTTCAATTGATATTGAAGGCAGTGCAAGATATATTGGACGTCTGTTTTCAGATTTTCCCAATAATAATTCTGACGAATTTTGTTATAGATTTTAGTTACTCCTCGATGTCCTCCGACAGGAGTACAATGCATTTCTTGTAGTATTGCAGTCTGTATATCCTTTGGTGGGTATTTGATTATTCCATTGCAAATGATTATTCGAATGTCTGAATTTGAAAACTCCGTTTGAATTCCGGTCTTAATATCGTTCCATGGGACATTTAAAATATATTCATTCTTGGCGATGCTTATATTGGCGAGTTTCAGTTTTTCTGCTAATTTCCGTGTGTTCCTTATCGCGTCTTTAATATTCTTTAATATCATCGTAGGTCCTTCATTTTAATCTTCACTGATAGGTAGTAGTATATTGTATCCCTTTTTCCTTTTGACCAATCTTGACGTTCCTACCGATAAATGTTAGTTTCGGCATTTCCAAGAGCTCAAAAAATTTCCTGGCCCCGATATCTAAAGGATTGCCTGAAATGTCAATAAAATAATGTAGGTTGTCTTTACGTAAAAAATGTAGATCTCTTGATTCAATGGGATTGGTCTTCTTAATTTGAACATCTGTGACTCGTGGTTTTCTTATTATTGCATTAGGAATTTCGTCGTCGCTACTCTCTTCATCCGCATCCTCAGGTAAAAGTTTCGAGGGTAGGTTTTTATGTGTTGTCAATGTTATCTCTTCGGGTCCTTTGGCTGTTTTTGCTGCATTTTTTGTTCGGCTACGCGTCAGCATATGGTGAGGAGTTTCGCCTGGCTTATCTGGACAATTTTATTCTTTGCCGAACGGTTCCTCCACTTTTTGCTTGACCGTTTCGGGTGCATGTACTAGTATGTCGACTGTCTGTGTCGTACTGGGTTCTGCTAATTCTTTGGGGGTAAAGGATATGGTATCTGTAGGAAAGATTTCAGTTATTGCGTGGTCTTTCGGCAGATATATTTCAGGTATATCTTCTCTATCTGATTCCTCTGTATCGTGATTTTCGAGTAATTGTGAGTTATAGATGTATCTTTCTTTTCCGATTCTTCGGTGTCGTGATCTTCTTCCAATAATCGTCGGATAAGCTCAGCTTCTTGTGGGTTATTTGGGTTTAGTTTGATCTTTAGATTAATTGTTTTGCAATTTTCTGACGATGCGTCTATGGGATTTCTTGATAAGGCGTCCGCGTTTATATTTGTTTTACCGGATTTATATATTACATCATAATCGTATTATGCTAGTTTTAATCTCCATCGACGTGTTCGCATGTTCGCATCTTGAGCATTTTAAAACCACATCAAAGGTTTACGGTCTGTTATTATGTAAATTTCCTTCCGTACAAATATGGCCCGAAATGTTTGACGCAATATACAATTGCTAAGGCTTTTTTTTCGTATATTATATATTTCTTTTCGTTATCGCTCAAGGTGCGAGATGCACAAGCTATAGATCGATTTTTATTAATGATTCCTTGTGATAAAATACTTCCTATTGCGTAACCTGAAGTCGTTAGAATGAACGGTTTAGAGAAGTCTGGGTATTGTAAGACTGGTTCTTTATATATTAGTAATACAAATAAGTTTCCGCCGTTTTTAAAAGATGGCTCCACCGACAAGATTACTTTGAAATCGTCAGATGTAAAACATCATATAGAAAGTTTGGACACCTGGCA
>NW_014555300.1:18176-29477 GCF_001313825.1 Dinoponera quadriceps | reverse complement strand
TTTACAAAAAAATCGGGTGAGACGGGTGGTCTGGGACACCCTGTATATTATGCGTATGTTTCTCGCGTTTGTCCATTTCCTATAGATCGGCTTCTGATTGGACGGTGAGTGTTAAGAGTCTCGTCTTGATTCAGTGGGGATTCAGGAAAATGAGTAAAAGAGGTGTTTAATGGATACGGGCACTGTAGTACAGAAAGAGCGAGAAGATATTGTCGGCTGCGTCGCGCTTGCGGTGCAGCTGCCCGGGCGCTCACTTATACCGGCTGTGCGTGTGTGTGTGCGTACGTGTGACCGAACTCCATTGTGTGCGTCATTCAGGCGCGTCGCCTGTCATGTTGTATGTATAGGCGCGTGCCGCGTTGTACGTGAGGTTAAGTATCGTTTTGAAATAATATTGAATTTTGCGCTTGGCCTTACGGTTAACAACTTCAATGAACATTGAATATTAACAAAAAGAAATTTTGAGGCGGGGACGTTACACAACATGTGGCCAAGCGTTGTCGTGCTGAAAAATCACTTTGTCATATCTTTTGTCATATTGGTNCGTTGTCGTGCTGAAAAATCACTTTGTCATATCTTTTGTCATATTGGTGGCGTTTAAGCTTCAATTCTTGGCTTAATTGCATCAGTTGCTGTTAATAACGTTCTCCAGTGATATTTTCGTCAGGCTGGAGTAGCTCGTAATAGATTACTCCGAGCTGATCCCACCAGATGCACAACATTAGCTTCTTGCCATGAATATTCGGTTTGGCCGTTGAAGTTGGTACATGGCCGGGCTTACCCCACGATTTCCTACGCTTTGGGTTGTCGTAGTGGATCCACTTTTTATCCCTCGTCACTATTCGATGCAAAAACCTTTTCGATTTTGTCTTTGGAGAAGTTGTTCGCACGTGAAAAGACGGCGTTCGACGTTTCTGGGTTTGAGTTCATACGGAACCCANGGCTTAATTGCATCAGTTGCTGTTGATAACGTTCTCCAGTGATAGTTTCGTTAGGCTGGAGTAGCTCGTAATAGATTACTCCGAGCTGATCCCACCAGATGCACAACATTAGCTTCTTGCCATGAATATTCGGTTTGGCCGTTGAAGTTGGTACATGGCCGGGCTTACCCCACGATTTCCTACGCTTTGGGTTGTCGTAGTGGATCCACTTTTTATCCCTCGTCACTATTCGATGCAAAAACCTTTTCGATTTTGTCTTTGGAGAAGTTGTTCGCACGTGAAAAGACGGCGTTCGACGTTTCTGGGTTTGAGTTCATACGGAACCCAATTTCCTTGCTTTTGTACCATACCAATGGTCTTGAGACGGTTTGAAATCGCTTGTTGAGTCACTCCCAAGTTTTCTGCGAGCTGCTCTTGAGTTTGGCATGAGTTTTGGTCCAATAATGCCTCTAACTCAGCGTCTTCAAACTTTACTGGTCTTCCTTCGCGTTCTTTATCTTCCACGTCAAACTCGCCGGTTTTAAACTTTTGAAACCACTCACGACAACTTCTCTCACTTAAAGCAGCATCACCGTAAACTTCTACAAGCGACCGATGTGCTTCAGCAGCAGATTTTTTTAAATGAAAGAAATAAATCAAAACTTCCCGCAAATGACGCTTATTCGGTACGAAACTCGACATTTTCGAACGAAAAAAATGTATACTGCCAATACAAAGTTAATTGTATTTTAAGGTTATGTTGTTGCCAGGTGTCCAAACTTGTTATATGATATTTTACATCTGACGATTTCAAAGTAATCTTGTCGGTGGAGCCATCTTTTGAAAACGGCGGAAACTTATTTGTATTACTAATACATAATAAAAGAAGCCGAAAAACCCTAACAACTTACGCAAATCACCTAAAACACTATATCGATAATTAATTAACCCAAAAAGGCACGTACCTATAAGGGGGGCAAATAGGGCGTCCATGTCCCCGTCCGGGAAGGCGCCGACCTCTGGAGACGACGTCCTTCTCCGACTCCCCTTGCCCACCGCCGCGCCACACGAGGCGTACGTCGGTTCTCGCCCGGCGGAGAAAATCCCGTATAAAGGGGCTTATACGACGGAGCGAGCCTTCAGGCTGCCAATTTTCATTAACGACTATTGGAAAGATAATTGCCACCGGAAGCCGCAATCGTGAGAAAATTTGCGGGTCCACCTCCGGCACCACCTCGACGCAAGCACAGCGAATCTAAAATGTGCCGAAAATCACATTCACTGAGCCCACACAAATAAAAAGAGATAATCAAGAAAACACATAAAAAAAAGAAAGAGCCCAACAAAATGGTACACTACCACTTCCTTTTTCCAACCAGAACAACAAAAACCGCACATTTTAATAGTCAGCGAGGTACTGAAATGTCGCTCTGAAAATCACTTGAAAACACCGTGACATACAATTAAAATACGCTGACGATAAAAGATAAAGGAGTCCGTGAAACCATAGCCATAGCCGAGTATCATATACGAACGAAATACGACGACGGAAAAAGGCACGACCCACCTCACATTCTCCCTTCACTATTTAATTGCAGGATGACCATAGTCAGTAAGTAGTTGAGCAATGTGTGTTACAAACCGCGGGGCGCCGGGTGGGGTGCGGGGAACGCGGAAGAACTGAATCCTCCCCGCTCCCCGCACCCCGCCCGGCGCCCGGATTCAGTGTCGCTCCACGAGATGACTTCCGTGTCGCTCCGCGACACACGCGCCGCATACACTCATACGGATTCGTCGTGTTTGTGACGATGTGATAGATCAGACTGTCGGTGTCGGTGTACAATAGACGACAGTACGACGAATCGTTATTAGTATTATTATCGTCGATGTGGCGCCTCAGCGGAAGCATGTAATCGTAATGAAATTCGTACACGCGCGTCTTCGAGATCTCGAGTATGCACATGACCACGTACATCTGTTTCGTAAATTGTACGTGCAGTCGGCGCAACTCCACGGCCATTAGATCTTCAAAAAAGATGCTCCGGCTGTGGAAATTCGGTTTCGCGATCAGCGCCTCCGCGCCGTAACGTCCGTCCCAGCGCGTCACAAAACGCACGTCCAGGTGTTCGCGCACGTTTTCCATGGTTTTGCTAAACACCGAGTTGTTCATGAGCTTGTAGAGATTATTTTCGAACGCGTTGGACGCGCCGATGCGAAAGCCCGTGTTGAGTTCGACGTAGACGCGGAGCCACGGTAATTGCGCGAATCGCAAGGCGCGGTGAATTCGCGTCAGGGAGAGTCCGTGCGCCATGCATTGTTGCAGACATCGATAGTGAATGACGTAGCGCGATTTATCGCGCAGTGTGGCCAGTAATTTTTTATTGCTGCTTCGGCTACGCTTACCGGGTGGACATTCGCACGTCGGGCAAAACGGAGATCCGCATGCGCGTCGTGCAGTTCACGGGGATACGCGATATCGACCTCCAGGATATAAACGATTGCTGAATTCGGCGACACAGACGTTACGTCGAGGCGGGCGATATCGGTATCGTCGAGCCAATGAAAGTCACCGTAAGTCAGGGGTTCGGCATTGCTCAGCCGTACAGATTGTTCACATCGTAATACATTAGATACGATTCGTGAGACGCGCTCTCGCTGCTGCTGCTCGATCTGTCAGACATATATCGATTGTTGGCGCGCGCGTATCTTTTCAAGCATTGGCTAAGTCCGCCGCGTATACCGCTCTCCACGAACAGCATCATGTCGATGTCGGTCAGTAATTCGAGACGCACATTGGTGTGTTTCAGCATGGCGTCCCACGTGTAGCCCGGCAGAGTGTAATAATGCGCCGGGTCTAAGCCGTAACTGTCGGTGCACAAAAGTCGCGAAAGTTCTCGAAGATATCGGCCAGCAGCATCGTGTCCGTTTTCAAATACAGATCGCTGTACTCGCCGAGAATGCGTACGTGGAATCATCTCCACACGGTCTTGGCGTGTTTGTAGTCGGCCTCGCTGACAATTTCGTCGCTCAACGAACTGTAGAAAGCGTCGCGTGACGGTTATTCGGTTTCCGTTAATCGCGCGGTATTGTCGATGTATTCGTAGGAAAATACACCTTTGCGTGTGAGCAGCGCGAAATCACTCGCGGTTAGATGCGAGAACGTCGATCGTGTCGCGCGTAATTTATCCTCGTCGAGAAATGACGCCAATTTATTGAGGCTGAGAAATCGGAATGAATCTACGAAACCGTACTTTCACCCGCTGTCTCCACTTGACGCGTGCGCACTTCATGTTTTTCGTGAAGGACAGGTACCTTCCCTTGTTGATTGGCAACAGATCGACGCTGCCTTCGAACGAGTTGGCTATTCGCTCGATTATGAAGTATGCGTCATAACCCGATAAATTGTGAAAGAACACGGGGATGATGTGCGAATTGCGGTAATTGAGATTGCAGCGTGAGTGTACGGGGCCTCGTTAACGACCCGTTAAATGACAGTGATCGCGCACTCGGATGTCGTCGTCAGATTCGAATGATCCTTCGCATATGTGGCAGCGCGCGTCGACGCTGGCGAAATTGCGTTTACCCGTCGGGGTTAGTTTCTTCATAGATTTGATGTTTGCGGACAGTAACGTGTACGCGCGCTCTGCAATGGCGCCGAGTTCGTCGATGAACCAAGAGACGCAGTCGTCTCCGCGACGAAAGTGATAACCGGAAGCGAGTTCGTGGTCGTCGTCGAGCGCGCAGCACAAATAATAGCCCACGCTGAAGGCTTTGTGATGTTGATACGCGTAAGAGCAGCTGTTGACAACGGGGATCTCTTCGTTGTTCTCTTTTTTTTCCAATATGCATTCCATATCCGCATAGATAATCAATGGCAGGCGTTCCTTTCTGCCATAATTGCGATGAGAGAGCCATTTGTTCTCGTTGTCTGGTAATATGTTGGCGCAATCGTTCATGACACCGCAGTCGACGCTGTGAGCGATCAGTTTGTAACGCGTGTAGAAGTAATTAAGACATCTGTAAGATAAAGAAGAAGAAAGATACATTTTTATTTCAAAAAACATTTATTTCTTCCTTGGGTGAGAGGAGGAGGAGGAGGAGATATCACCGTACCTTTCGCAGATGTATTTCCTTCGTATTTCGACATATTTGTGATGATAGTAAACGAGACAGATCTTTTATCCACGCGAAATGACCTGTGACACGAGTATTGTCAGTATCATTATTATTATTATTATGTCGTGGTGTTGTCAGGTATAATAAATTAGCATGAACGTCTCTCTTGTTGTCGGTGAGGCGCAGAGGAACGATATGTGTGGTGTTCTTTTTTTTCGTCCACCTTCTCTCTTTTGAGGAGTGAACACATTAACGGACAGTTCATTAAGACGTTCGAATCGCGCGATTTATTTCAAGGTCATTGGAAACTCGATGCCATTGAGTTTCAATACTGTTAAATAATGCGGATATTGGCTGCATCTCTCCGTGTGATGATTCACCGGATAGAGAGCGGCGGTCACCTCCCACGCGAAACACGCGTTATCGTTCGTGCGTACGTTAACGATTGCATTCTTAGCTCGATATTGCACAGGTATTTGTATCCAACATCACGCTCGCATAGGATTGTATTTGTTAATGTTCACAAGCTGTTTCAGAATGCACGAAAACGCCCAACTGCTGTCGTGTTCTTGAAAATCTTCCAAAGACCTTAAAATTCTATCGATCACATGTCTGGTGTATTAATCGTCGAGATCGGAGGTGCGAAGCAGCGGTTGACTTTTCGTAGGGATTCTTTTAACAGTGACGTTGGTTTGTGCGATAAATTCACTGTTAAATATAGTATTTATCTTCAAGCACGCGTATCTGTCGAGATAATTGCGCACTGGAGCGAGAACCAATGGTAGCTCGTCTTCGAGAAATCTTCGAGGTTCGATGTAGCGTAAATTTATCACCGCGCATGTCAGCACGCGATTGTTAAAAGCCGTTTTGATCTCGACCCATGATAAGTCCGCGGCGGCATGGCCCGCACCCGTTCGTTGATCTAAAGCGTATCTCGCACTTTCTAGTTGTGCTATTCTAAAGATCAAAGAATTTCGTCCACCAGTGGAGATTCGTCGATGACTATCTCAACATCTGGCGCGCAGAGATTCCAAACAACGCTCGTATTGTCGTATCAAAGCGTGATAAGCCTCGTGCGAATCAATGCCGATGGCAGTTTCGAGTAAATCTCGAGTCTCTTCCTCCTCCTCCGCGTTCATATTCATTCGCGCTGTTTTCTTCTCTCTTTTTTTCTTATAGTTTGATTATCTATTCGGTCGATTGAAACGTATAGGTAGATGCGATAGTGCTGTTTTATCGACTTGTTAACCACATAGTTGAACCTTGATTGTCTGTGGGAATGGGAAATTCAGCTCGTCGAACAATGTCACTGTAATTGTCGCTTCGCGATATTTGACGTATGTAACGCGCGGCTCTGTGGCTGCAAGCCACTGCTGTTTTAATCCACTTCCGTTCGCGCGTAATATCGAGCCCGATTTCTCGTCGCAGACTGTACGTCGCTATATTCCAATGCGATTTTTCCTTGCACGCGTGAATTTCACGATCGAGATTATCGCGTTTACTCAGATTTCGTCACGAAGCATGATCGTTCGCACAAAGATAGTCAATAGAATGATTATTTTCGGTGTATGATGATAATGATAATGATGATGTTAGTGACTCGTTGCAGAAAATATCGATGTCACTGGTAATATTATTATTAAACATATTAAACACTTTTCCACACGTTGATTCTACATATACGCATGTTTTAAGAAATGTCTCGTTGTTGTCGTTCTTTTATAATCAAAAAACTTGGCAAACTCGGAAAAAAAATATCTTCCGGATGTGTTGCGGTTTCATTAGATGATAATATTTACACAACTATTTTTTTCTCGGAAAATCGATTTCTGCTGTTGTAATAATAATAATAATAATAATAATAATAATAAAATAATGCTCGTTCGCGTGACGAAATGTGACGCGTTACTGATTGATTACGCGATATGTATTTTATCTTATAATTTATTTCTATTGCCGAGAGGTAAAGAAGGAGGAGGAGGAGGAGGAGGAGAAAGATCAGATAACACTCGCTCGTGTGACGAAATGTGAGATGCGTTACCGATTGATTGCGTGATATTTTTATCCTTTATAATTTATTTTTATGAAGGAGAAAAAATCAAATAAAAAATGGTAAAATAGTATTTGCGTGTATATATATATTTTTGCGTCGTAATTATTCGCTTGTGTGATATTTATATATTCTTATAGTTTTAATATCTATCGCAAAAGGGAGGGGAAAAAGGAAAATATGTGTGAAATAAAAAATAAATTACAATATGAAATAAAGTATATTTTATTTATTGCCTCGCTCTTACGATATGATACGGCGAAATATGGTATATTTTATTTATCGCCTCGCTCAATTTAATTGTTTTTTTGTACTTTGTGGATTCGTGAGGGAGCTCGTTCGTTCCCCCCCTCTTTGTTCGCTATAGCGGCGTCGGTGGCGGCGGCTGCGGTGGTATCGGTGGAAGCGGTAACGGCGGTGGTAGTGGTGGTAGTTATTCGCTCGTGTGATATTTATCTATATTCTTATAGTTTTTATATCTATTGCAGAAGGAAGGGGAAGGAGGAAAAATGTGTGAAATAAAAAAATAGGTCACAAATATGATACGGTGAGAATTAAGGTATATCTTTTATTTATTTCTTCGTTCTTACGATATATGATACGACGAAATATATATATGGTATATTTTTATTTTATCATCATGCTCAGATCGATTGTTTACGTAATTTGCGGACTCGTGAAGGGGCTTGTTCGTTCCCTCCCTTTTTGTTCGCTACAGCGGTGGCGGTGGAAGTGACTGGGGCCTCGGCGGTGGATGTGGTGGCATCGGATTTCGAGGCTGTATTAGCGATGTTATCATCTATATCCTTCGCAGACGAGTTGTCGACTTCCGTTTTCTTTTTCTCCCTGCCGGATGATGATGATGACGACGATGGTGTTGGTGATGGTGGTGGTGGGCCGCCGTGGTAATACCACGGGTCGCCGTCCACGAGGGGAATATCCTCGCTGTCTCCGTATAACCCTTCGACATAATCCGCTGGGAGAATACGAGCGTTGGGATATTTCCTTTGAAATTCTTGATGATATTTTTGAAGAGATTCTTTCTCTTCCTCGGTGTATTCGTCCTCGTCATCGTCGCTGTAGTAGTAATAGTAACGCGAACACATCTTCTTCTTCCTTTTATCGCAATACTGTGTAAAGAGCGATGATGATGGACGATCTAGTGATGTTTCACAGAGGTTGGTCGTCGTCTTTTTATACTAGTTACACGTCATCGTATCATGATTTTTTTACAAAGATGTGGTTGCATATGACGATAGTAATAAAAGAAAAAATAGTTTCAAAGGAAAAATAATGCAAGTGTTTCCGCGCGCGTGACCTGTTTACCGGGCTGATAAAGTGGAGACATCCTGCCGGTCCGTTATGATAAAATAATGCAAGTGCAACATACATTGGATATCAATGCGATTGACCTCAGCGAGAATGAGAAGTTTCGCATTCTTTCCGTTTTTTCCGCGCGCGCGTATTTTGTCTTTCGGGGTGATAAAACGGAGACATTCTTCCGTTCCGTTACGATAAGAAAGAAAGATAATGCGCGCGCTATACTGATATGTATATCCTTATAAATCGTTTCTAACGCGGAAGAAGGAGGTGTAAAAGAGGAAGATCTAATAAATAATATAAATGTTTTTATTTAGTGTACATGGTTGATTGAAGTATAATTTGTTTAAAAAATAAAATGTAATATTACAATGTTCCTGGAAAGAGAGATATTTATTAAAAGATAATCAACCAAATGATCGTGTCTCTGCGACCACCAAGTGTGTAGATGCATAATATTACGTAATGCGCAATTTTTCAAATGTCATCCGCATAGAAAGGATGATCCTCCTATCAGTGTTTCCAAACGACCAAAGTTCTCATAATCCACATCGATTGTTTCTATGCCGATAGTCATGTCGCAGTCCCCAAGCAGAGACAGCAACCAATCCTTTCTTTGCGAACCTTTAACGTAAATCACTGTAGTGTCGGAAGGCGTATTCATGAAAACTTCTCGAATGGGTGGTCTCATTTTCCTGTAATCAATATTACCATCAAACCATCGTAGACAATGATGATTGGCGGTTAACCAAGACGCCTGCGCTTTTTCCGCTTTCGTTAGGAGATCTCATGCCATAGGCGGCATAAACATATAATGAAAGAGTTGGTGATCGTTATTATTGTTGTTACGTAACGCAGCGAATTCTTTAACAACGAAACGTTCGCGTACAACGAAACCTTGAATGTCGACAAACGTAGGTACGGATACGTTCGATATGATCACAGAAACACTTATGTGAAAATATATATATGAAGACGCGTCCTTTTATACAATTTTCCGAACCACATTAGTCAGAGGATCATACTCGACCACATGATCGTGAATAATGAGGCAAAAGGCTATGGTTTTGGCCGGAACGTCGCGTTTACATTCGAATTCCAAACGCGCATCCACAGTGCCGCTCTTTATCGATTCGTTTTGACGAAAACAAGCGATCACTGTGATGGGACTCAATTATAAAAATTGATTAATGGGTAAATGCACATCCTGGATTTCACGCCCGTAATAGGTTTTGCGAAATTTTGCATACATATCGTACAGCAAAGCAAATCTGTTATTTTCAAAATCCAAATTCATATCGTCATATGGATAAAATTTAGAATTCAAATATAATTTTATATTACTCAGTTTGCATTCGTCGAATTTGGAAACTTCCGCTGCCGGGACGCCTCTTCGGCCTGTTTGAAGGGCAAAAATCACATATCGCGGTTTTTCCAATTGCGCCGCAGCTTTTAACGCCCACGAATGTTTCGTTGAGGTTTGCAACAAAGAAAATTCATACAAATACCTTGAGCGAAAAGTCATACTTAGATACCGACCGCTCTCCAAAGTACGCAAAAATGATAATATGTTCAGATCGTTCAATACCACATGCGATATGCGCCATTGTATCTTTAATAATGTGAGGTTAAGATTTTTAGACGTTGGTTGAGCGATAATACTATCAACATCGTTGCGTGCACGTATCAAAACTAATTCGTGACGGGTGTTTATTACTATACGTTTGTAATCTTTGCAAAAACCTAAAAACATAATTAGAGGTACGCAGAAATTGAAATTACGTAGATTATCGGTTAGACGTATTGCGTTGTCGGTTGAAAGAACATTCCATCCGGCATTCTGCAGTCTTTTGTTCCTTTTGGTCGTCAATGATGCGTAATTTTTTATCTTGCTGGTGATTCCGACATTTCTGTTTCTATCAATTTCCACGTCATCGAGTTCGTATCTAATTTCGTCGAACATAAACGCAGCGCAATTATTCACTAATTCGCATCTCCATTGCTGTTCTTTCTTGTCTGCGTCGATATCTTCAACGATATGTTCATCGATGTAGAGAAAACTTTCACACGGTAATGTATATCCTAATAATGTAAATCCTGTTGTTGTATAGGTATTCGTATTTTGTCACTGTAACCGAATGTGGCACTAGCGTACGGATTGTACGTGTGAGTTTCAATTTTAACAATACAGTTGTCGAAGATCGGTTCGTCACCGATGTGCAAAATGTCCATCATGTTTTAATTGTTTTTCACAATGAAACTCAGCGAGCGTAGAAACGCAATGTTAGTTGTATTTAATTTGTTTCTTCTTCCTCCTTCTCTCATCCGTTTCTCTTTCTTATCCACTGTCTTTGAGGTTATGTTATTTATATCATTAGACTTAACGAAATGTCGTCCTTCTCTTGCCGTTACAAACAAATCGTTCGAGACAACGAGCATTTCCGCATATTTTATTTCTTTTCACCGTTATCATCGTCGTATATGCAATCGTACGGTAATCTTTCCACCGCGAAAATTAATCAGTTTTCCATCCTGATCCGTAATGCGCACCGTGAGATCGATAATGCTTCTCGTAATCATTGATAGATAAATGATTTGTCGCGGAGCAACCAACAATTTATTGGGTTGCCCGAAAAGTAATTGCCGATTTTTTCATAGAAATAAAATACAAATTTTTTTGCATAGAATGAACTTTAATCACTGACATATTTTCCACTTTGTTCGATGACCTTTTGCATTCAACTTCTTTCTGGCAACTTCATGATTCCACGCTCGTAGAACTTCTGGTTTTTATCGGCAAAAAATTGATCAAAGTGCGATTTCACAGCTTCATCATCCTTAAAAGTTTTACCATCCAAGTAGTTCTGCAAGGATCGAAATAAATAGTAATCTGAC
>NW_014555300.1:0-17561 GCF_001313825.1 Dinoponera quadriceps | reverse complement strand
CGACGATTGGCCAATACTATTTTCTTCACTTCATCAATGTTTTCGTCTGTTGTTGACGTGCTCGGGCGTCCGGCACGCTCTTCGTCGTTCACATCTTCTCGGCCCTCTGAGAACATTTTGTACCACCGATAAACGTTGCTTCGGTCCAAGGTAGCTTCACCATATGCCACAGTCAACATTCGGAATGCGTCCGCGCACTTAATTTTGTTAGATTCTTTGATCCATTTTTTGAAATAGGCAAAAATCGAAGACGAGCCAAAACACGTCCTAGCAAAACAGCTGTCAAAGATAAACTGAATATTCAAAATGGCCGAACTTGTCGGCATAAGTGAGGGACATGAGTACCAACATAACGCCACAAAAAAATCGAAGATCGAATATACGTAACCCGCGGAAATTCAAAATTCGCGATACTTTTTGAACAGACCTTGTATCCCGGTGGGACGTGCGGCGCGAATTCGTGTATCGTATGTACCGGTTCCCCGTTACTGTATTCTCTTGCGGTAATATTACATTCTATGCGAATTATATTTATATTTAAAATATTTACAGGTTTGTCAGATACATACCATTTATTCGGTTTTAATACACGCGACGAGGAAAAACCCAATAATGATCCGATATTATTTGGCTTTGTGAAATGCAATGTATAAATAGATTTTATTTCGCTTTTCATAGTATTTTCATTCGCGCGTAAAATAAAGAAACGATTGTTTCTTTCAAGATTACCATCAATATCGTCTTCATTATCGTCATTATCATCATCAAAAAATAAAGTATATCACTCGCTTTATTTTGTTTTTCATTATCATCATCATTAATAATATCCAACCTGACTCGTTTTGAATCACGTATAGTCTATTTTTCAATGATGTCATGTTTCAAGTTGTTTCTTTGTTTTTTAATTCTTCTCGCAAGATACGCACCTATGGCGTTAGTTTAACTGTTAGTTCGTACGTTCCTTCGGGAATTGTAATTATTTTGTCGTCATGATCAAAGTAAAACTTATTATTTGTAAAATTTACATTCGGTATCGTATTATATGTTTCAAAATTTGCCAGACCCAATTCTTATTCACCATTAATGAAATCCAATGCCGGGAAGAAATGTGCCGTGAGAATACTTTCCGTTCCAGTGTTCCGTTAATGTGAGAGTTAACGACATGATGAGCATATAATTAGAGCGCGTTCCAATCGAGCTCTCGAAGAAAGCGTAAACACAATTGTCCGCAATTATGTTGATCGAATGATTTATACGAATGATGATTGTACGCAACATTTATATTATTTCCAAGAAAACGTACTATTTCGTGCGGGGATCGAAGATTACCGAAACTGTCGAAATATATCGCTCTCTTATCTCTTTTCGCACAGGTAACCCAGTGTGAGCCGGGATTAATCTCATCATCAAGATTCACAATTACACTCTCATATCGACGCGCTCGCGACGGTAATGCGTCACGCATAAATACACCGCAGAAAAATGGAATGCGCATACAACGTGCCGCACGATCTATTAGGTGGTAAACTTAGTTCCTGCGGCTCACAGTTAGATGACGTTAGTTGTAGGTGTAATTTATTTTGACATCTGAAACTGGTATTTTAGAGGTTAGACATTTGTCAATAAAATTCAGTGCGGAGAGATTCATTTAAGCGAGCAGTGCTATTTTTTCTTTTGATTAAATATGGAACGCGATAAGTTGTTTTTTCGACATGTGCTGCTTCATTACTTTGACTTGAAAAAAACTGCAGCTGCAGCTCATAAATTGCTTTTCGAAGCTTATGGCAATTATGCTCCATCGGAAAGAACATGCCAAGTATGGTTTCAGCGATTTAAGATTAGTGATTTTGATGTCAATGATAAAAAACGCTCAGGCCAACCGAGAAAGTTTGAAAACACCGATTTGCAGGCATTATTGGACGAAAACTCTACTTAAACGCTCCAAGAATTGTCTGCAGCATTAAATGTTATTCCGATGGCTGTTTCCAAACGTCTACATGCAATGGGAAAAATTCAAAAGGAAGGAAAATGGGTACCACACGAATTAACCGCAAATGCCATTGCGAATCGCTTAAACATCTCTATTTCTCTGCTCGCCAGGCAGAAAAAAAAGAGTTTTTTGTGGCGCATAGTGACTGGCGATGAAAAATGGATATACTTCGATAATCCTAAACAAAGAAAATCATGGGTTGACCCTGGCCAACCATCGACATCTNGCCAACCATCGACATCCACACCAAAGAGAAATATTCATGGTCACAAAGCAATGCTTTGCATTTGGTGGGATATGCACTGCGTCGTTTATTATGAGCTATTGAGACCGAACGAAAGTATCACGGGGGATCGATATCAAACACAATTAAACCGTCTAAATGAAGCATTGTTGGAAAAAAGGCCAGCAATAGCCAGCAATTGACGTAAAGTCATGCTTTTGCACGACAACGCTCGACCACACGTTGCCAAAGCCGTCAAAGAAACATTGATGCAGCTCGAATGGGAAGTTCTCCCGCACCCAGCGTATTCACCAGACTTAGCTCCTTCGTACTATTACTTGTTCCGGTCGATGCAGCACGGCTTGGTGGATACACACTTCAGAAATTACGAGGATGTGCAAAAATGGATCGACGAATGGATTGCACCAAAAGACCAATCGTTCTATCGTCGCGGAATCTACGTGTTGCCCGAAAAATGGGAAAAATGTATAGCTAGCCAGGGAAAATACTTCGATTAATGTATTTTTTGCTTTTGATGTCGAAATAAATGAGTTTTTTAAACAAGAAAACCGTAGAAACTAAGTTTACCACATAATTGGTCACTCGTTGTAGCATCGAACAATGATACATTATGCGTGATTAACGTTTTATTCCATGAAATGTTTTTTTCTAACACTCTTTTTTTCCGACGCATCCGTTACCGCGTTTATTTGGCGCCAAATAAAGTCCACGACCTTCCATCGCACGACTATGACGTTGTAATTCTTTCAACTGACGAAGACCGACTTTTCAATCGTTCATGACTTTTGCTACACCAGCGGCACCACCGATCATTGAACCGAGCGTACCGAGTATCGGTAATAGAGGTAACAAGCCGCCGCGTTTCGCTATCGGAAGTATTCTCTTTCTCATATTTTTCCTCTTCATTTTCACACCTATTTTTGTTTTTGCTTCCATGATTGCCCATACAATAGCGACAAACCTATCGTTGCTTTAAAACGGAGTGAGTATTCGTTACGAGTAGCAGCATCAGCAGCAGCAGCAATCGTTGAGTCTGTCACTTTTGCGAATGAAAGATATCGTGATCACGACACACACACAACGTTCAATGGAGATTCTTATTTTGCTCACCGTGCGCGCGTTAATCGTTGTTTCTTTTTTTCATTTAAATGAGCATCGAATACGCAGATTTTATAGAATGTGTATGTGTAATTTGAAACATTACTTATCGATCTATCGAACAATCAGTCATCTGAGAATTTTGCGACCTTCGACGACATTCGGTACAATTTCGACGAGACGGTGGTGGCCCATTTATATGAGTTTTATCCTATGGACGATTGTAATGTTCCATACATAAGCGATATTGATGCATCTCGGGATCCGCTTTAATATGAAACGGAAGTTTGTCCAATAATTCCTCTACAAAAGTAGAATATTCACGCAATAAAACAATCTTCGGAATGTATTCCATTTGTTCAGCGTCCAATGTCACAATAGCCTCTTTGTTCGTAAGTAAAAAGAAAACCATGCTGTTACATATGCGCGCGCGACGAACTCGTATGCGAAATAACTCACTTGATTCTGATTGCTGCGCGCAATCCAATCGCGTATAAATAGTAACACACATTTAATCTATTCCACCATTGCGTATGTGTGTGAGTGAAAAGACATAAAATAGAGAGAAAGAGAAAGAACGATAGAAGTATGCGCATGCGCCGTACGATATGAAATTTGTACGACAACAACAAACGATATGTGTGCCGAATCTCGATCATAAGATACGATTATTACCAAATGTGATGATTCAAAATATGCGTAGACATGGTTCTTTATTACCAAATTCGATACGTTGCATCATCTGTGGCCCTTCCAATTGTAGTAAAACGATCGCTTTAATAAGTTTATTAGAAAGTCCGCACGATGTGCGTTTCGAAAACATTTATATTTATGCGAAATCATTGCATCAACCGAAATATCAGAATCTTGAAAAATTATTCAATTCGATAGATGAAATTGGATATCATGCGTTCTCCGATAATTATGACGTCATATTATCGAGCGAGGTATTACCCGATTCGGTATTCGTCTTCGATGATGTAATCTGCGATAAGCAGGACACAATCAGAGAATATTTCGCTATGGGTCGACATTCGAGCGTTGATTGTTTTTATCTATGTCAAACATATGTTAAAATACCGAAGCATTTGAAACGCGACAATGCGAATTTACTATTATTATTTCGACAAGATGGCACCAACATGAAACACTTAATTTGGTAAACCGAAAAGTAATCAAAATTTTTTTTGTTGGCGAAAAACATTTACTTATTTAAGAAATCCTATATTTTAATCAACAAAATAATTTCCATCATTTTTTAACACCTTTTGCCAGCGTATAAGCAGTTGTTCGATTCCTTTTTTAAAAAAATCTTTCGATTTTGCATTGAAAAACTTTCCCAAGTGCGTTTTCACTTCTTTAACATTGTTAAAGTTTTTACCTCTTAATGTATGCTCTAACGATCTGAAAAAGTGATATTCCGACAGCGCGAGATCTGGTGAATAAGGTGGATGAGATAAAAGTTCCAATCCAAGCTATCCAACTTTTTCCTGTGTTATTTTTGCAGCATGAGGCCCCGCGGTATCGTGTTGAAGGATTCTTTTTTTGTAATTGACCAAAACAGATCAATTTTTTAAGAGCTCTTGCTTCATTCGCTCGAGTTGTTCACTGTCGCTGTAATGGTCTGACCAGATTCAAGCAATTCATAGTGTATGATTCCTGAAAAATCCCACCACACACAAACAAGGACCTTCTTTATTGTTAGTGATGGTTTAGGTGTCGGAATAGGTGCTTCTCTGGGAGAAAGCCATTGTTTTTTTCGTACAGGATTATATAGCACAGGATTGTATAGCACCCACTTCTCATCTCCAGTTACAATTCGTCGCAAAACGGATCGGTTTCATACCGAGACAAAAGAAACGCGCAGATTGTAGTCCGTTGATCGAGTGCCGTCTCTGTCAATTTATGAGAAACCCAAATTCATTGCCTACATACATTTCCTATGCAATGAAGATGATCCTGAACTGTAGACCATGGACAGCCTTTAGTGACAGATCTTTAGTGATAATTCCCTAATAGTTTGACGACGATCTGAATCCACCATCGCTCTCAGGATATTATCATATAATTTTTGAGGTCATCCCTTTCGTTCAACATCTTCGAGATTCCTATTTCCAATCTTAAACTTTTTAAACCATCTATGACATTTATTTAGTTTTAGAACTTCGCCGTAAGTGTCGTTAATTTTTTTCACTGCTTCGTTTGCCTTTAATCCTTGATCGAACAAAAATAACATACAATGACGTAAATGTCCTTCTTCTATTGTTGGCCTTGACATCTTTCCTTCTTATTAGAACAAAAATTTTATAACTGAAAAATAGAATTTACAACCAAGCTTGACCGTAGCAACAAAACTTACGTGTTTACTAGACCGTGTCTCCACACAAACTGACTGTGAATGAACACATCGAAAAAATGTTGATTACTTTTCGGTTTACCTAATATAATGATCACGTGAACACCGATATGTCGTACGAGCAATTTTATGACTTATGTCGTAAATGTTGGCGACGTAAATACGGATTTGTTACAACAAATAAAGATTGTACGTTACGAAACGGTCGATATAGGAGAGGTTTTCACGATTTTGCTGTGCTGTGATAAAAGAAAAAAGATATTTGTAATTTTTGTGACGTGTGAAACAATAATATGGAAAACTTAAATAGTGTCAAATCGAAAGATAATCTTCAGAAAAGAGAAGATACTGTAAAACAAATTGCTGAAACACGTGAAGTAATTCGTAAGAAACATAGAATGTTAAAAAGCGGTATCAGGGAAGAGGATATTGCATTGGAAAAAAAAATATAAACCAATTGTCGAACCATTAAAACGCATTGTCGAACAAACCAAACCGAATATTATTTCAAACAATACAATTAACAGTGATGGTGATAAAAAAGACAATAAAAATAATGATAATGATAACGATGATGATATATTCACCACACCGATTTCTGCATATTTGACGAAAAAAATTAAACGATTAAATGTTGCATCATCATCATTGTACGATTCGTCAACAGAACCTCAACATACTGACTTGAGAGGGAAAAAACGACAAAAGACGAATGCGACCGTGATGCAATCTCACAATATTATTCCAGAAATAGATACAGAGAAAGAAAAAAATTGTGTTATTGCAACAATATCGTGAAATATCAGTCGATCATCTAGGCCCATTAGGACAACGGTATATAACAAGTCTTCTCAGTGGTGATCGTGAAATCGATTATGTTTACGGTGTATATATCAACAATAAAGGAAATATGGTGTTCGGTGATAAGCAATTCAATATAAATCAGGATGATTCCATTACTTCAAATTGTACTGAATAAGCAGGAATACCAGGTCTATACGAATTATTATTCAAACAACTCTCCGATGACACAATCTTTACAGAAAACGATAAGCAACAATACAAAAATATAATTTTGACAACGAACATCCACAGACGCAAACACAAAGCTCTTATGCCGATTATGGATAATAAAGGATATAAATATAAACACATCATCGCGCCACTAATAAAACACATGGGAGCAGGTAGACGAATAACGATATTGTAAATTCATCGAATATATTACCGATTCGATCAACAATGAAATTATCAAATGTATTACCGATTCAATCAATAATGAAATTAACTGACAATAAAATTGAATATATTCATTGGGATGATCCGAACGAATTGGTAGAACGTTTCAGATTACTCGACGCATCGCGTAGAGCCGGCAACAATGCACATGACAACGAGATCTTATCGATAATCGAAGAGCTCCGCGAAGCTTATTGTCAGTTAGACAACTCGTAAGGATACACACACACATATCAAAATGTTGGTGAATAAATTCGGTGCTTCTCTGAAAAAACACGATAATAGCAACAGTGAGAGTGAAATTCATGACAAATTATATTCTTTGCCATCATACGTTTGTAATAACGCGCTCAATTTAGACATTAATTTCATTATAACGCGAAGAAAAAAAAATACAAAATTTAACCTCCTCAAAACTCGACCCTGATGCGATTAATAAACTTTATATTGATAACGCATTACATATCATAAGGGACAAAATCGATACGTCACAGGCAGTTGTAAAAAAAACTCATTGATGAAATAAGAAAAAAATTGACAAAGTGATCAAAGATATAAAGTGATCGATGAATTGTCTATTAACATAATCTCGCTATTAGTAAATGAAGGTAAAGTACAAGATATCATTGCGGATCTCATAAATAAAATTGACAAAATTTCAATCTCCGTAACCTATTTATTATCAAATGAGAATAGAATACACAGCGTCATCACAGATCTGTCGACTAAAATGTGCGACGTGTTAGAAATTTTGAACAAAGACGTCATCTCAGATCTAACGGTTAAAATCGACGTCATTTCAATGACCGTAACCTCGCTATTGTCGAATGAAAGTATTAGGCGAGATATCATCACGGATTTAACAAATAAAATTGATAATATTTCAATCGACATTGTATCGAATGAAAAAAATGTGCAAAATGTCATCGCGGATTTAATTAATAAAATAACTATAATAAGTGAAGAAATAGAAGTTATAAAACAATCGAAAACGTAAGAAGGAGATAACAATAATGACAATGCAACAATAGCAACAATACAATAATTTGATCTGAGGGAGGAAATAAAAAAAGTACTTAAGGAAATAAAAAGTGATTGAATAAGTAAAACGAAAAAAGAAGAACAGTGTGGAATAATAGTGAAAAATAGATAAAAAAATACATCTTGACAAGTGTGTATGTAAAAAAAAATAAAACAATGGATAAGAGAAACATAAATTATGAAAAACAACAACTCGTTAAAGAATTATACGTACCGGCGCGACGAAATTTTCCACGACGTCACGTTGTGGTTTGTGATTATGACGATCTCTAGCAAGCGGATGTAGTCAAAATGCGTCCGTATGCGAGATATAACAAAGGACATAATTATATATTGACTGTAATCGAGGTATTAAGTAAATACGCGTGGGCATTACCTTTGAAGAATAAAAGCGGAAGTGAAATGGTTACGGCATTATCTTCGATATTACGAAATAGACATCCGAAAAATTTGCAAACGGACGAAGGAAAGAAATTTTACAACAGTGCTGTGCAAACAATGTTAAAAAATATAATGTAAATCATTATTCTACGCATTCGGTGATGAAAGCGTCGGTAATGGAAAGATTCAATCGCACATTGAAAAATATCATGTGGAAAGCCTTTAAACTTAACAGTTCATATAAATGGATTGAAATATTACCGCATTTATTATAGGATTACAATCATCGCGTACATCGAACAATTAATAGACGACCGATAGATGTAACACCCGAAATTGCTATAAAACTCTTATCCACAGTATACAATCGTGTAAAAATTGCCCCACCAGCGAAATTTCGACTTAGCGATCCGGTGCGTGTGAGCAAATTCAAAACGATGTTCGAAAAAGATACACACCTAATTGGTCCACCGAAATCTTTCGCATCGCTAAGATACAACGGACCAATCCTGTAACGTATCTTCTGAAAGATTATCGCGGTAATACAATAACAGGCGGTTTCTATAAATACGAATTATAACGAGTCACCATTTCAGATATTTATCTAATGGAAAAGATATTGCGCAAACGAGGACAACACAATGTATGTGAAGTGATTAGGAATGGACAGTTCGCACAATTCCTGGATACCAAACATTACTACGCTATAATCACACACACACACACACACACACACACACACACACACACACACACACACATCGTGTAGCATGTGTAAAAAATAACCACAAGGCCGTCGCCTGATTCATCGTCAGTGATCAAATTTTATCATCACCGTTATCTCGTGCTAAAAATAACCTCAAGGCCGTCGTCCGATTCATCATCAATGGGTCATATTTATCATCACCGTAATCTCATCGTAGTTTTATCTTTTCCCGACTTCGAATGCATCTGTTTGCATTTGCGGTCGGTGTGTGGTGCATCGTTACAATCGTGGGAGAATTCAACTATGCGGAAATGGCGCTCGAATATTTACAGAAGTATGGCAATCTGAAAACCGACACGTTGTCAATGTCATCAAGAAATATCGAACAAGTCTTACGTTACGCTCTCGGATTATTTCAAGAATATAATCAAATACCCGGACGGGATGAACTAAATAAAATCACATTGGACAAAATGCGCGAACCGCGATGCGGCCCCCAGACCTTTCGAATCGGACGGATCGAGGCAGAAACAATATTTGGCCAAAGAAACATCTCACGTGGAATTTTCATCTCGCCGACGAGGAAACTATGAAAGTGACGCAGGCCGCGTTCGATCTGTGGGCGGCAAATCCATCATTATCTTTTAAACGCATATCTCTGAATCCCGACATACTGTTATCGTATCGCGAGGGCCTTCACATGAATATCGACAAGAAAATTACTGATATGTGCCCGAGTCCTTTAGACGGCCCCGGTGGTGTACTCGCTCACGCATCCTTTCTCAACGGAGATGAAGATTATGTCACGGAGGTACACGTAGATAGAGCGGAATCGTGGCATGTTCAGATTAGTAGAAATCCTCCACGCACGCACAGCCTGTTATACGTAATCGCGCATGAAATCGGACACACATTAGGTTTGCATCACAGCAAACACCAGGATTCGATTATGTTTGTGATCGCGCCCGGTGAAATAAAGTTTCCCATTAGATTGAGCTTAAATGATATTCTTCATATTCGATATCTATATGGTGCTAATTACCATGTTCAACAACAACAACAACAACAAAATATATAAATATATATGATCCGTGTGCCCTGCGAGATCTTGATGTAATATTAATCATAAACAATCGACTGTATATTACATATAAAAAGTACATATGGTCGATTAATATCTACAAAAATACCTATGAAAAACCGATCGTAATATCAGATTACATGCAATTTTTTCCTGACAATTTCACACACTTAACGACTGCATATCAGAAACCCACGGGCAATCTGATGATATTTGCAGATAATTTCATATACGTAGTGTCATATCATAGTTACGAATTAATTCAGAAACTTTCGTTCAACGATTTCGGTCTTCCACCCACAGCCAGAATCAATACCGCAATAAACACTAACAAAGGACGGAGTTTCTTTGCGTACAACGATCACATAGTCGGGGAAATAGACGATTGTTCAACACGAATCATGAGTCATCGTTCATCGACGAGAATGTCCAGGAATACCAACCGGAATAACAATCGCATTTCGATATACGGACGGAAATTCATATTTCGTTAAAAATCATTTTTATTACAAATTTAACGACTATGTCAAACTCGTCACGGCTACCGGTAAGTTCGACCTGCAGATCGTGGGTGCCGCTTGCCCGCAAGACAATTTGATAAAACAATTACGAGACCTGCACGGTCGATTGATCCAAATTGACTCCTTCGCAACGAGAGGAGAAGAAGAGAAGGGGAGGAAACAATAATGTAAGAAAGAAAGGGAGAGAGAAGAATACAACGAACGATCTCGATTCTCCAATAACTCCGCGTAATTTTTTTCTTCCCTTCATTTCCGTCTTAACCGCGAAAGAGAGAGAAAAATCGCGCATCGTAATGTACGAGGTCTGTTCAAAAAGTATTGCGAATTTTGAATTTCCGCGGGTTACGTATATTCGATTTTCGATTTTTTTTGTGGCGTTATGTTGGTACTCATGTCCCTCACTTATGCCGACAAGTTCGGCCATTTTGAATATTCAGTTTATCTTTGACAGCTGTTTTACTAGGACGTGTTTTGGCTCGTCTTCGATTTTTGCCTATTCCAAAAAATGGATAAAAGGATCTAACAAAATTAAGTGCGCGGACGCATTCCGAATGTTGACTGTGGCATATGGTGAAGCTACCTTGGACCGAAGCAACGTTTATCGGTGGTACAAAATGTTCTCAGAGGGCCGAGAAGATGTGAACGACGAAGAGCGTGCCGGACGCCCGAGCACGTCAACAACAGACGAAAACATTGATGAAGTGAAGAAAATAGTATTGGCCAATCGTCGAATCACCGTTAGAGAAGTTGCTGAGGACCTAAACATATCGATTGGCTCGTGCCATTCGATTTTTACTAATGATTTGGGCATGAGACGGGTCGCCGCGAAATTCGTACCAACGCCCCTGCTCACACATCGTTGCTTGTGCGCGAATTTTTGGCCAAAAACAACACACTAATGATGCCGCAGCCACCGTATTCCCCAGACCTGGCCCCCTGTGACTTTTTCTTGTTCCCGAAACTGAAGAGGCACATGAAAGGACGACGCTACGCTACGATTGAGGAGATAAAGACGGCATCGAAGGAGGAGCTGAACAAGATCACAAAAAATGATTTTTTGAAGTGCTTCGAGGATTGGAAAAAACGTTGGCACAAGTGTATAATATCTGATGGGGATTACTTTGAAGGAGACAAAATAGATATTCATGAATAAATAAATAATTTTTGAAAAAACACAAAATTCGCGATACTTTTTGAACAGACCTCGTACGCGTTAATCAACAACGAACGTTCCCCCTCTACCTACAACCGCCAGTCCAACGATGAGATAACCGACACCAGAAAACGAAAGTCACACGACGACGATGACGTTTCAACGGAAGAACCCGTTATAAATAACAACGGTGGTCAGGCATATAACAAAAAAAGTAACAACAACAAATGGAACGAGTGCGTTTTATTATTATTATCGTTTATTAAAAAAAACACTTTTATACCACTACCACCATTTCATTTACTAGAAACGATGAAAGCGTCAACATTTCCGTACGAATCTTAACGAGAAAATATCTACTGACGAAAACGGCTTACAAATTCATCAAAATAGGTATCACGGCGACACTTCCATCCCGTGTAAATGTCGTTATAGGCGACAATTACGGCAAGGAAATCCCACTCTCAACGACCGTGTGAAAAAACCTCCTAGAGCAAGAATCAAACGTGATGTCGAATCTTTGACGCAGCGGCAACAATGTAGGAGGAGGAGGAGGAGATTTTCCAAATAATATTCAAATTGAAAATCTAACGCTACGCTTCGGAAAAATCAATAATCTACCGATACTGACACTGGAAACGTCCACGACTTGTCGCCTGTCCGTATCGCAGACCACCGTTATCAATATATACAAACTCAAATATTGTATAAACCGCATTGCCAACTCACTATGTGCAATTACTAATAACGTCGACACGAAATTACGATAATTTCTCGACATCGCGCGCACAATACCCGATAATGCGAATATCACTAAAGCAATACTAAATAGCGATTCGTTCAATTGAAACAATATAATCGATTGCGAACTCGTCGCCTTGATTTTCAACAACTAAGAAAAATAAATATTAAAAATTTTTTATTTAGCCATATAACTGTTTTTCTTTTTATCCTCTACTATGAATCGAAGATTATTTATAAACAAAGGTTTTTCATCGAATCGGGAATTCCGCAAATAAATGTACACATATTTCTCTTTCTCTCTACTTTTTTTTTTATTTATTCTTTTATACACGAACAATATAGATTATTATCTCTTCTTTCTCTCTCAATTATCAAGAAATAAAACCAGTTGATTCTCTCTCTCTCTCTCTTTTTCTCTCTCGAAAAACCCCGACAACTCTTTCGATTCATCATCATCATAATCATTATCTTCATCATCACGCCTCAGAAGCAATTTTTTTCTTACATTTCGATGCTCAAACAAGAAAATGATTGAATCCTTTTTTTCACATATTTCCACAAAAGTACGAGATTCCATCCTGAAAAAATAAATATCACACACATATATATAATCTTTTTTATATCTCTCTCATTATTATTATTTTTTTTTATACGTATCTCTCAATTATCGAGAAATTGAAACTGTTGTTGATCCTCTAGAACGACTCCGGGCATCTCTTTCAATTCATCAGCTATCTGATCCACCAAACGCCTCATGAGCAATGTCTTACGTTTGCTGCTCGAACTCAGAAATTGAGTTCATATTTTCGTATACTTCCATCAAGTGCGAGGCTCCCGTCCTAAAATATCTTTGGTATCGTAAATTTGAAGACGAACGAGCTCGGTGCTCCTCACGCCCGGTGATTTCACCGTGAGCACGCGTCGATTCTCCACCTTCGCGATATATTGTTGCACGCAATCGCGCGTGATCTCGCGATAATCGTCAAACAATGCACCACTTCCAATCCACCACTTCCTCCTCTTCCCCCATTAACGACCTCCATTGTTTCCTGCTTTTTTTCATCGACAACTCTCTTATCCGTTATCACCAGCACCTTCGTACCAGCATTATCATCGACAGACGCGACTCAATTAGCAGCAGCGGTCTCCATTAGATTCGACACATACCCCTCGTAATAATGATTCCAATCGTAGAAACTCTCCTCCGAGAGAATCCCTTTAACGTAAGAAGACAAATACAATTTTCGCGGCGTATTCTCACGTATAACCTTAATCATGTCATCGACGCTACAAGGAGCGCTATGCGAAGGTCTGCTGGACAGCCACAATTCGTGCAGAACAACCAACACGTGACACAAAGCGGCCGCTTTGTTTCTGCATTGATCTGCATTCACAATGTCTCGAACAGAGTTAATTTTCGACTGTCTGCTGCACACGACGGCCGTCATCAATCGAATATTACGCAACGGCGTGATTTCCGGCGACCATAATTCGCGTAACAAATCGAGAGGAGTGAAAGGAAACGGCATTACTCCTCCTCCTCGTCCTCCTCCTCTTTAACCAACTCTTCGTTATTTTTATCACGATCTTCATTATCATCATCGATCGCCACTATTACCTCATCCTTCCTCTGCTTCTTTCTCTTTCTTTTTTTCGTATGATTTTCCTTTACATTGTCATCGTCATTATCATCAAACTTGATCGATCGCAATGCTCTCTCAACATCGGCTCGTTGCTGCTGTTTCTGAGTAACGACGGATCGCTGCGTATCAATACTCTTCTTCATATATTTGTTACGCGACAATTCGATCGACTCTCTACTCTCCATCGTTCTCTCTCTCTCTTTATCTCGTATCACCCCTCCCTCAGTCTACACTCCATGAAGAAAAAAACAACAAAATATTATACACGTCAGTCCGAAACGATACTTACGATACTTCTATTCACTCCGGCTGAAAAATAAGGAATATATATACCCCCTTTACCCGAAAACAGAAACAAATTATCTATTCTCTCTCTCTCTCTCTCTTTCTCTCTCTCTTTCTCTTTCTCGCAAACAGGAAACATTTTTCCCGCCAAAAACACGTCAATCGTTATATACACGAAACCATACATTCTGCGGCAAAACAATTTCCTTTTTATTTAATTCGCACTGTTCCTAATAAAGACATGTTTTTTTTTCTTTTACATATCGCATATCCCGCGGATATGAAATATATCATATCGAGATATCGCGCGTGGCGTCATCCGCATCCTGCGGATAAACCACAGGCTCACCGTCACTTTCTCCCAGTCACGAGGTGACTCCACACATACGATGCGCGCGTCATCGGACGCGCGCGTTTGTGTCACGGAGCGACACGGTAGACATCTCGCGGAGCGACACTGAACCCGGTCGCCGTGCGGGGTGCGGGGAGCGGGGAGGATTCAGTTCTTCTCCGCTTCCCGCACCCCGCCCGGCGCCCCATGGTTTGTAACACACATTGCTTAACTACTCCAGTAGCATTATATACACAAAGAGCGAGCTCCAAGAAAAGTCCTATATACTTCAAGAATTTCGGAATACATCAAGGCTATACTCTGATAAACTGGGACAACTTCACCACGTAGCCGCAACTTGGAAAATGGTAATTAAACTAAAAATCGAATCTCTAAACCATCGTTATAACCAAATAAAAGATTATCTTTATCAAACAATGTTAACATGCTGCTCCACGCGCATATGTTTAAATTTGCGCAGAATTACAGAAAAAATCTAGAACGCATATACAAAACAACAAACAGCGTAAACAATATATATAAAAGCACCCCTAATTTACGACGACGCATAATTGACGGAGTAGGCTCCATAGTAAAAACCCTATTCGGAGTAATGGACGCAAATGACCGAAAAATAACACATAAACAACTAAGTCTACTAGAGAATAACCAACAAACTCTAAAACATACGGTGGCAAATCAATGACAAATTTTAAATAAAACAATAAGACACATGAAAGGCCTCGAAGAAATATTACAGGAAAACAATGACTTATTGATAAATAGCATAAGGAAACTTGCCTTAAAACAAAGCGAATTCATCGAAGGGGAAAAGGTAAACAAACATTTTACAATCCTAAATGCAGTAATTACGGATCTTATGAGCGATCAAGAAAATATAATGATTTATATAAATAATATAAACCAAGGAATATTGCCACAACAAATAACACCGGTAGAAGAAATAATTAAAAATTTTAAAGAAACAGTAATACACCTACCTGAAGACACCCATTTCCCAATTATCTTCTCAGTAGAGAATTGGCTGCAAATAAGCAGATATATAACAATTAGCTCATATTATAAAGATGGAAATATATACCAGGTGTAGAAGTATAAAATCGGAAATTTTTTGTAAAAATTACACGTCTGTTTTTGAAAATGATAAAAAATATTTTATTCAGAATAATGTCCATTGCTATTTATACATTTTCCCCACCTCTCTGGCAGTTTATGAATGCCACGCCAAAAAAACATTTCTTCTTTTGAAGCGAACCAGCTATCGAGCCATTTTCGTATTTGATAATCGGACGGAGCCAAGTTTGAAGAATAAGCCGTATGCGTTAGTATTTCCCAACTGAACGCCTCGATCGTTTCCCTGACCCGTTTTGCTGTGTGTGATGGGGCATTATCATGGAGCAAAATGACTTTGTGTTGCCTTTTTCCATATTCCGGTCGTTTTTCACGCGATTTAAATCGATCATTTGCTATTGGCAGCGATCAGTGTTAACGGTTTCGCCAGGTTTTAGCAGCTCATAATATTACACCCTTCTGATTCCACCAAACACAGAGCATTGTCTTCTTTCTAAAGCGATTGCAGTGGATGTCGATGGTTCGCCTGGATACACCCATGATTTCTGACGCTTAGGATTCTCAAAATATATCCATTTTTCATCAGCTGTCATGATACGATGGACTTTTTTTTGTATCTGTCGAGCAGCATTTCACAAGTGGTTTTTTGATTTTTTTTCTGTCTTTTATTCAGTTCATGCGGAACCCATTTTCCCACTTTCTGAATCTTTCCCATGGCTTTCAAACGAATTGAGACAGCTTTCTGCGTCACATTCAATTCATCCGCGAGTTCTTGTTGAGTTTGAGTATTATCTTCATCCAATAAGGCTTGCAATTTGTTGTCTGCGATCTTTTTCGGTGGTTTCCCACGCTCTTCGTTTCTCACGTCAAAATCACCACTTTTAAATTTTTTGAACCACTCGAAACACAGTGTTTTATCAAGAGCATGTTCACCGTAACCTTCGACAAGCATTCGATGCGCAGCAGTTTTCTTCAAATGATAACAAAAAACCAATACTGTCCGCAAATCGTAGTTCGTAGGCACAAAAATCGACATGTTTAAAGTTATAGAAAAATATACCGGTGTATGGAACTTGGTTTGTTGTGTGTTGAAAATCTTCGTCAGCTGTTAGAGGGAGATGATGGCGCTGCAAAAGCGGTCTTACGGTCCCTAAACTGATGGCTAGCACCATCTATAGGAAAATTCCGGTTTCATACTTCTACACCTGATACACTATTTTAAAGATACCGCTGATAACTTACCCAGCTTATGAAATGAGCCGTTTATTTTGAAAGTGGCCTAAGTACATTTATACTTAAATTGTGATATTTAAGGGTTTGTGTTTTAATGCAATTAAAAATATACGTACAGGATACTAATGAGTCATACTGCTTAAGTGAATCTAAAGGAGTTAAATTTATAGTTCCTATTAAAATAATGACAATTATTAGGTAAATAATATGTGTTTTTTTACCAAGAATGGAGTTAGGCCACTTTCAAAATTAACAACCAGATTCCTTATAAAATTTGAAGGAGCCCAAGTCCATTCAACATAATTTAAGATGCTTCAAATTGTTAAAAATACTCAATTTATTTTATATATCTTTACAACACTTCAAAAACTTATTTTATGCGATTCAAAACATTTTTTAACTACATAAATTACAAAACAATTT
>NW_014555299.1:0-1669 GCF_001313825.1 Dinoponera quadriceps | reverse complement strand
AGGGAGGAGATACATGCTAACAACTATATCATATAAATACATAGAAATTGGAATCAGTGTAAAACCTGCATCCTACGTGGAACTTGTTCTTGGCAATAATCGAAGCAATCATTTGATATTACCAAATGAAATCTGGAAGGAGATTATGCATAGACGTGCACACATCGAGCGATATGTGGAGTCATCTCATTCCTCGCCATTATGGATTCGAGATTTGTCGGTGGAATGTCGTATAATGCATGGTGATACCATTATAAAGCTAACATTGTTCAACAAGTCATTGTATTTAAAACCGGAAACATTGAATAACTTATTCAATCTTAAGCAGTGTATTGATCATATGTACTCATGGTTATATGAAAATACGCATATTGTTAATGAAAAGTTCCAAAAATTTGTATGCATTTTGCGACCAAATGATATTATTCGTAAATGGTACGAGTCCAAAACTACTGACTGGTCTTACACCGCTAAAGTAATACGCGAAAGTGGCGATTTCGACAGTGAGTTTCTCGTCGACTGTGAGCTATTGGCGTGCGCCTTGAAAGACCTTGTACATTATGTTCTGAATAATTAATAATAAACTATTTTAGATCGTAAAAGATTTTTTACTTAATATCCTCCCTATTACCTTTTCCATATATTCCTTTTTTAGATGTAAGTGAATGCGATGGGCGGGTGCCGAGATAGACTCTGAGGATATCGCCGGCTCATCCGGGAAAACGGAGTAGATGGAGAATGGAAATATTTTTTTTCCGTCGTGTTATCCTTTTCGGACGGGCTTCGGGTTGCTGCTTATGCAGGTAATCAGAGCATTAGCGGTATGATTTTGGCTCCATTGGCGGTCAGTGCAGATTGTCGTGTCAACGGTCAGTGCAGATTTTCGTGTCGACGTGAAAGGAGTGTGCGTTGTTGGATGAAAAGAAATTAAGTGAAAAAAATAAATTAAGTGAAAAAACTTTGCAATGAAGATGATAACCATCAGGGAGGAGAGAGCTGTTTTCAAGGCTTTTGTACGGGTAAATTTTTCCATTTTTTTTTTAAGGGGAAGTGATCTTAAGGTTAATTCTGTGGTTTTTTTCTAAAATTCTTTTCCCCCTTTTCAGGTGTATGAAAAAGCTTTACATGTGAGAGGAAAAAGGGATAGATGGGAAAGAGCGAGCTTGGCGAGCTATAGACCTTCGATTGGCGGCTGATGAATTCTGGAGGATCGGCGAGGAGGACTGGGACAATAAGGAGGAGTGGAACACCTTCGGGTTCTGCGAGCTTTATAGTGTCGAGTGATATTATTCGCGCATGGTACGAGCCCACAACTACTGACCCGAGGCCCATTGAGAGTGATTTGGCCTGGTGTGTGTGTGTACGTCAGGACACATAATAAACAATTTTTTGACTGGATAAAAAATTTCTTACCTTAATATCCTCCCCCTTACCTTTCCCCCTTTTGATGTAAGTGAATGCGATATAGGGGCGAGCGCGCTGGTGGTGGGTGAACTTGGGTCCTCGCGAATGGGCCGCTGGAGAGGGTACAGATCGGACCGCTGCGGGGGAGGGTGGATGAACTTGGGTCGTCGTGAACGGACCGCTGGAGGGGGTACAGATCGGACCGCTGCGGGGAAGGGTGGGTGAACTTGGGTCCTCGCGAATGGGCCGCTGGAGAGGGTACAGA
>NW_014555298.1:3365-3690 GCF_001313825.1 Dinoponera quadriceps | reverse complement strand
AGGCGGCGAGCGTTTCATTCGCTTCTACATCAGAAAACGTGAACTAATGCTAATTTACGTTTCGGCTTGAATCTTTTCGACTAAATACGCCAGTTCCATGAGAGAAGGTATAAGAAATCCAACAGCAGACGAAACTTGCGGGTTTGGGTGTAATAGGAGGAGTAACGTGAATGTACAGGGAATCTTGCGTTTCTTTACGTTAAATCGTGAACGGATGCAAGCTGGCGAGTGTGATTAGAATATTCAGCTTTATTACGTTATTTCCATGCGGCAGCCTCGCAGATTTCAGGCGGCGAGCGTTTCATTCGATTCTACATCAGAAAAC
>NW_014555298.1:1807-2417 GCF_001313825.1 Dinoponera quadriceps | reverse complement strand
CGCATGGAAATAACGTAATAAAGCAAAATATTTCAATCACACTCGCCAGCTAGCATCCGTTCACGATTTAACGTAAAGAAACGCAAGATTCACTGGACATCCACATTACTTTGCCTATTACACCCAAACCCGCAAGTTTCGTCAGCGGATGGATTTCTTATACCTTTTCTCATGGAACTAGCGTATTTAGACGAAAAGTTTCAAGAAGAAACGTGAATTTGCATTAGTTAACGTTTTCTGATGTAGAATCGAAAGAAACGCCCGCCGTTTGAAATCTGCGAGGCTGCCGCACTGAAATAACGAAGTAAAGCAGAATATTTCAACCACACTCGTCAGTTTGCATCCGTTCACGATTTAACGTATGAAACGCAAGATTCATTCGACATTACCGTTATTTTTCTATTGCACGCAAACTCGCAAGTTTCGTCTGCTGATGGATTTCTTATACATTTTCTCATGGAACAAGCGTATTTGGTCGAAAAGAATCAAGCCGAAACGTGAATTTGCATAAGTTCACGTTTTATGATGTAGAATCGAAAGAAACGTTCGCCTTCTGAATATTTCTGAAAATTTTACATCAGAAAACGTGAACTAATGCAAATTCACGTTT
>NW_014555298.1:1441-1655 GCF_001313825.1 Dinoponera quadriceps | reverse complement strand
ATGCAAACTGGCGAGTGTGATTGAAATATTCTGTTTTATTACGTTATTTCAATGCGGCAGCCTCGATTTCAGGCGGCGAGCGTTTCATTCGCTTCTACATCAGATAACGTGAACTAATGGAAATTCACGATTCGGCTTGAATCTTTTGCACTAAATATGTTAGTCCCATTAAAAAAGAAAAAAGAAATCCATCCGCTGACGAAACTTGCGTGGG
>NW_014555298.1:0-1239 GCF_001313825.1 Dinoponera quadriceps | reverse complement strand
ATACGCTAGTTCCATGAGAAAAGGTAAAAGAAATCCATCCGCTGACGAAACTTGCGAGTTTGAGTGCAATAGAAGAAATAACGTGAATGTTGTGTGAATCTTGCCTTTCCTTACGTTAAATTGTGAACTGATGCAAACTGGCGTGTGTGATTGAAATATTCATCTTTATTACGTTATTTCCATGCTGCAGCCTCGAACATTTCTTGCGGCGAGCGTTTCTTGCGATTCTATATCAGAAAAAGTGAACTGATGGGAATTCTCTTTTCCGTTTGAATCTTTTCGACCATATACGATAGTTCCACGAGAAAAGTTAAAAGAAATCAATCCTCGGGCGAAATTTGCGAGTTTGCGTGTAATAAGCGAAATAACGTGAATGTCGTGTGAATTTTGCCTTTCCTTACGTTCAATCCTGAACGGATGCAAACTGGCGTGTGTGATTAAAATATTCATTTTTATTACGTTATTTCCATGCGGCAGCCTAGCAGATTTCAGGCGGCGCGCGTTTCTCCCGATTCTACATCAGAAAACGTGAACTAATGCAAATTCACGTTTCGGCTTGAAACTTTTCGACTAAATACGCTAGTTCCATGAGAAAAGGTAAAAGAAATCCATCCGCTGACGAAACTTGCGAGTTTGAGTGCAATAGAAGAAATAACGTGAATGTTGTGTGAATCTTGCCTTTCCTTACGTTAAATTGTGAACTGATGCAAACTGGCGTGTGTGATTGAAATATTCATCTTTATTACGTTATTTCCATGCTGCAGCCTCGAACATTTCTTGCGGCGAGCGTTTCTTGCGATTCTATATCAGAAAAAGTGAACTGATGGGAATTCTCTTTTCCGTTTGAATCTTTTCGACCATATACGATAGTTCCACGAGAAAAGTTAAAAGAAATCAATCCTCGGGCGAAATTTGCGAGTTTGCGTGTAATAGGCGAAATAACGTGAATGTCGTGTGAATTTTGCCTTTCCTTACGTTAAATCGTGAACGGATGCAAATTGGCGAGTGTGATTAAAATATTCATCTTTATTACGTTTTTTCCATGCGGCAGCCTCGAAAATTTCATGCGGCGAGCGTTTCTTGCGATTCTACATCGGAAAAAGTGAACTGATAGGAATTCTCTTTTCCGTTTGAATCTTTTAGACCAAATACGATAGTTCCACGAGAAAAGTTAAAAAAAATCAATCCTCGGGCGGAATTTGCGAGTTTGCGTGTAATAGGCGAAATAACGTGAATGTC
>NW_014555297.1:0-9507 GCF_001313825.1 Dinoponera quadriceps | reverse complement strand
TGTTCCTTGAATCATTCCAAGACAATTTTGTTCTTAGGAATTTTTTGCCAAAGTCTACAGTTTTCTAGAAAAAAATTCGTCAAGTTGAAAAACACAATTTCTCACTTAGGCCGCCATTATGCTTCACCAAAAAATTTTCAAGGCACATCTGACTATACCGAATCAAATTTTAGGCCATTATTCCACCATCTAAACCAGTTTGAGAAGTATAAAAAAATGTACAGACTTCGAAAAATCGTTTTTAATTAGATATCGTATCGAAAAACACGTTTCTTTTCTTATTTTCGATTTTTCCAAGTTAAAAAATTTTTTGTTTAATTTCTAACCATCACCATTCGAAAGAGCACCCTCAAAACATAGGGTACAGTGATTTAAAAAAATTTTTGGCTCGATTTCATTGTTGAGTATTGATTCAAACTTGAACGTCAAAATTATGCCATTAGGGCCGAAACAGGTTAATGACCTCTGTTTCCGTGTAAAATATTTAGGTATATTTACAAAGTCGTTCATTGTCTTATTATCGTTTGATAAAATTCTGTCGTATTACAGGTTTCATGTGTGTAAACAATTTTGTATTTTCTCGCAACTTTCGCATAGCAGTTACGATCGAGGACAGAGCGAATATTACTAATAAGGAATCTCTAGAATTGTCAATATGAGAGCGAAACTGGCGTTCAATGTTAGAACCTTGATGTGTCAGTTTTCGCCAATGAGAGTAGATAACACAATAACAACTGATCAATAATGGGTAAGTTAAATTTCGTGAGGTCGGTAAGTTACAAGTGTCGATAAATTTTCGGGTGGCGATAAGATACTGGCGTCGGTTACTTATCATGGACGATAAGTTTCCGTGACGGTAAGCCTCTTTTTAACGCGTGGCGGAAGAAGGGTGACGTTCAAGGTATCCAAATGTAGGATAGATTCAATTAAGCATGATACTTCAAATTCATTCAATATACAGAGTCATCGAAAAGTTTTGGACCCCCCTAGTATTTTCAGTTAAAATGCATTTTGGAGAAAATGTCCAATAGCAAAGTTGTATGGTTTCAAACGGAATGGAGTAAGATGATGACTTGATATTAAGTTACTCCGCCTATTACACGCAAACACGCAAGTTTCGATCGCAGATTGGTTTCCTTTACGTTTCCTCGTGGAACTAGCGTATTTATTCGAAAAGATTCAAGCCGAAACGTAAATTTGCATTAGTTCACGTTCTCTGCTGTAGAATCGAAAGAAACGCTCGCCGCTTGAAATCCTCGAGGCTGCAACATGGAAATAACGTAATAAAGCAGGATATTTCAATCACTTTCATCAGTTTGCATCCGTTCACGATTTAACGTAAATAAACGCTAGATTCACTTGACATATACTTTACTCCGCTTATTACACGCAAACTCGCAAGTTTCGCCCGCACATTGATTTCTTTTACGTTTTCTTGTGGAACCTGCGTATTTGTCCGAAAACATTCTAGCCGAAACGTGAATTTGCATTAATTCACTTTTTCTGCTGTAGAAACGAAAGAAACACTCGCCGCTTCAATTCCTCGAGGCTGCAGAGTGGAAATAACGTAATAAAGCAGAATATTTCAATCACACTCATCAGTTTGCATCACTACACGATATAACGTAAAGAAACGCAAGGTTCACTTTACATACACGGTACTTCGACTATTACACGCAAACTCGCAAGTTTCGACCGCAGATTGATTTCTTTTACGTTTTCTCGTGGAACCAGCGTATTTGTTCAAAAAGATTCAAGCCGAAACGTGAATTTGCATTAGTTCACGTTTTCTGCTGTAGAATAAAAAAAACGTTCGCCGTTTGAAATCTTCAAGAATGCAGAATGGAAATAACGTGATAAAGCAGAATATTTCAGACACACTCTTCAGTTTGCATCCGTTCACGATTTAACGTAAATAAACGCAAGATCCAATTGACATTCACGTTACTTCGCCTATTATAAGCAAACTCGCAAATTACCCTCGCAGATTGATTTCTTTTACGTTTTCACGTGGAACTAGCGTATTTGTCCAAAAAGATTCAAGCCGAAACGTGAATTTGCATTATTTCATGTTTTCTGCTGCGTAATCGAAAGAAACGCTCGCCGCTCGAAATTCTCGAGGCTGCAGCATGCAAATAACGTAATAAAGAAGAATATTTCAATCGCAATTTTCAGTTTGCATCCGTTCACGTTTTAACGTAAAAAAACGCATTATCCAATTGACATTCACGTTTCTTCGCTATTACACGCAAACTCACAAGTTTCGCTCGCAGAATGATTTCTTATACGTTTTCTCGTGGAACCATCGTATTTGTCCGAAAAGATTCTAGCCGAAACGGAAATGTGTATTAGTTAACGTTTTCTGCTGTAGAAACAAAAGAAACGCTCGCTGTTTCAATTCCTCGAGGCTGCAGAGTGGAAATAACGTAATAAAGCAGAATATTTTAATCACACTCTTCAGTTTGCATCCGTTTACGATTTAACGTAAAGAAACGCAAGATTCAATTAACACTGACGTTTCTCCGCCTATTACACGCAAACTTGGAAGCTTCGCACGCTGATTAGTTTCCTTTACGTTTCCTCGTGGAACTAGCGTATTTGGTCGAAAAGATTCAAGCCGAAACGTGAATTTGCATTAGTTCATGTTTTCTGAAGTAGAATCGAAAGAAACGCTCGTCGCCTGAAATCCTCGAAGCTGCTGCATAAAAATAACGTAATAAAGCTGAATATTTCAATCACACTCTTTAGTTTCCATCCGTTCACGATTTAACGTAAAGAAACGCAAGGTTCACTTTACATACACGGTACTTCGACTATTACACGCAAACTCGCATGTTTCGACCGCAGATTGATTTCTTTTACGTTTTCTCGTGGAACTATCGTATTTGTTCGAAAAGATTCAAGCCGAAACATGAATTTGCATTAATTTAAGTTTTCTGCTGTAGAAACGAAAGAAACGCTCGGCGCTTGAAACCCTCGAGACTGCCGCATGGAAATAACGTAATAAAGCTGAATATTTCAATCACACTCTTCAGTTTGCATCCGTTCACGATTTAACGTAAAGAAACGCAAGATTCGCTCGACATTCACGTCACTTTGCATATTCCACGCAAACTCTCAAGTTTCGCCCGCAGATTGATTTCTTTTACTTTTCTCGTGGAACTAGCGTATTTGGTCGGAAAGATTCAAGCCGAAACGTGTATTTGGTTACGTCCTCGCTCGGTCGCGGCTGCTACAGTACTCGGGCCGTGGAGCGGGGACAAAATTGAAAATTTTTCGGGTTGTCAGGCTTGCGCAGCCCTACCCTGGGATACACGCTAACGGAGTGTAATCGATGGAGGTCGTCGTAATCGAACAAAGATAATAGTTGCGACTTATCGGTGATGGCTTGCTGGAATTAATCTAAGGTGATGACCTCCGGTGTGCTGCTCGTGGTGGTAGTCTTTGGGCTTTCGGAATAGTGCTCGGGTGTGGTTCCGCCGTAGTGTTGATGGAGTAGTTCAGCAGGAATCTGCATGTGCCGGTCACGTCGCGGGTCACTCGCGGGAATGTTTAGCGGCGGTAAATTCAGGTATTCAATCGAGATCGGTACGAGGTGATACGGCACTGATTGCCTTGTGGCATGTGTTGGTCGCGCGAGCCCGATTAAAGCGCAGTCGCGGGCACTGACAGGAGCGTGGAGTTTAGCGTAAAGTCTGCGAATCTGTACCTTGCGTCCGGCGCGACGTGGTCTGCCCATGTGCGCAGTCAGGTCGTGTTGCGTGGAAAAAGAAGAGATATTCGGCGACAGTAATTCTTGAGAAGTATAGAGAGCACAGGGCGGCTCTGATTCTACCCTTCGAAGGACTCCCGTTACTTAGGGGTGAAAGGGAGATTCGGTGACGGTGATCCTTAAAGAAGGTAGAGAGCACAGGTCGGCTCTAATTCTACCCTTCGAAGATATCGCAAGCCACGGTTCCTGAGCCTTCAACAATCGAACACACTAACAGTGAGCACGGGACAACTCTATTACTGCAGGGGTTTCAGTGCTTTATGCCCAGGTGAATAAAGGATTCAAGGCGTGGTTGCACGGACGACGAGCACAAGACGGCTCTAATATCGGCGACACTTCACTACCTGGGTGGCCGAGGAACAATGGGATTCCTGCCGGCACAGGTCTCGGTGACGGATGATGCAACACTCGACACTACGATTCCGTTATGCACAGAGCTACGTGGTCTTAGGAAAATTGGCATATTGAAATAATAAGAAAGTTAATACTCGCGTGGTTTTCATAGATAATAATATATTGAAACGATTCGATGGTTACAATTGATGCTGGCAAATACTCGGCGATCAAGTAACACATAGTTGTATGTATTTCGGAATAATATTATACTAATACACAGTGCGTTATTACGAATTACAATTTAGAATATATAAAGGAATCTAAATTCTAGAATTGGACTTACAACAAGAAATAGGACTTACGCTAGACCCTGCTCAGGAGGGGTGGAAATAGTAAAGCGCGGCGCGAGAACGTGGCTATACTAAGAGAGTTCGAGGGCTCCGGAGGGGCTCGAGACCTGCACGGGTTGAATGCGGCGGAAGAACTGACCCCGGAGGTACTCGCAGGGACCTCCTTCGATTGCAGGGGCGCTGGGTGCGCGGCACGCTCGCCCTCTGGGTCGAGCTTCTCTCAACAAGCAATGTTAAGAAGCCGCCCTAAAACGAGTGCGCTTAGGTGGCGTGGTGTCTCCCATGATTTGTCGAACCTGCTGATTAACCCTATTACTTGGTTGTGTTTAATTTGCTAGATGATGATTTCGGTAAAAGATTTGGCGAATTTCCAGTCTGTAGTTATATGTCAGATGTGACAATTTGCATTAGTTCACTTTCTCTGATGTAGAATCGAAAGAAACGCTCTCCGCCTGAAATCCTCGAGGCTGCCGCATGAAAATTACGTAATAACGCTGAATATTTTAATCACACTCTTCAGTTTGCATCCGTTCACGATTTAACGTAAAGAAACGCAAGATTCAGTCGACATTCACGTTACTTCGCAAATTACACGCAAACCCACAAGTTTCCCCCGCAGATTGATTTGTTTTACTTTTCTCGTGGAACTAGCGTATTTGGTCGAAAAAATATAAGCCGAAACGTGAATTTGCTTTGAATTAGTTCACGTTTTCTGATGTAGAATTGAAAGAAACGCTTGCCGCTTGAAATCCTCGAGGCTGCTGCATGGAAATGACGTCATAAAGCAGAATATTTCAATCACACTTTTCAGTTTGCATCAGTTCACGATTTAACGTAAAGAAACGCAAGATCCACTTGACATTCACGTTACTTCGCCTATTACAGGCAAACTCGCAACTTTTGCTAGCAGATTGATTTCTTTTACATTTTCTCGTGCAACTAGCGTATTTGTTCGGAAAGATTCAAGCCGAAACGTGAATTTGCATTGGTTCACGTTTTCTGCTGTAGAAACGAAAAACGCTCGCCGCTTGAAATCCTCGAGGCTGCCACATGAAAATAATGCAATAAAGCAGAATATATCAATCACTTTCTACAGTTTGTATTCGTTTACGATTTAACGTAAAGAAACGCAAAATCCACTTGACATTCACGTTACTTCGCATATTACACGCAAAATCGAAAGTTTCGGCCGCATATTGATTTCTTTTACGTTATATCGTGGAAGTAGCGTATTTGTTCGAAAAGATTCAAGCCGAAACGTGAATTTGAATTATTTTACGTTTTCTGCTGTAGAAACGAAATAAACGTTCGCCGCGTGAAATTCTCAAGGCTACTGCATGGAAATAACGTGATAAAGCAGAATATTTCAATAACACTCTTCAGTTTCCATCCGTTTCACGATTTAACGTAAAGAAGCGCAAGGTTCACTTGACATACACGTTATTTCGCTTATTACACGCAAACTCGCAATTTTCGCTCGCAGATTGACTTCTTTTACGTTTTTTTGAACTAGCGTAATTGGTAGAAAAAATTCAAGCCGAAACTTGAATTTGCATTAGTTCTTGTTTTCTAATGTAGAATCGAAAGAAACGCTCGCCGCTTGAAATCCTTGAGGCTGCCGTATGGAAATAAAGTAATAAAGCTGAATATTTCAATCACACTCCTCAGTTTGCATCCGTTCACGACTTAACGTATAGAAACGCAAGATTCACTTGACATTCACGTTACTTTGACTATTACACGCAAACTTGCAAGTTTCGCACGCAGATTGATTTCTTTTACCTTTTCTAGTGGAACTAGCGTATTTGGTCGAAAAGATTCAAGCCGAAACGTGAATTTGCATTAGTTCACGTTTTCTGCTGTAGAATAAAAAAAACGTTCGCCGTTTGAAATCTTCAAGAATGCAGCATGGAAATAACGTGATAAAGCAGAATATTTCAGACACACTCTTCAGTTTGCATCCGTTCACGATTTAACGTAAATAAACGCAAGGTTCACTTTACATACACGGTTTTTCGACTATTACACGTAAACTCGCAAGTTTTGCCCGCAGATTGATTTTTTTTACAGTTTCTCGTGGAACTAGCGTATTTTTCCGAAAATTTTCGTGCCGAAACGTGAATTTACATTAGTTCTCGTTTTTTGCTGTAGAAACGAAAGAAACTCTCGCCGCTTGAAAACCTCGATGCCGCTGCATGGAAATGACGAGATAATGCAGAATATTTCAATCATTTTCTTCAGTTTGCATCCGTTCACGATTTAACGTAAAGAAACGCAAGCTCCACTTGACATTCACGTTATTTCGCCTATTACACGCAAATTCGCAAGTTACGCTATCAAATTGATTTCTTTTACGTTTTCTCGGGGGACTAGCGTATTTGTTCGAAAAGATTTAAGCCGAAACGTGAAATTTCATTAGTTCACGTTTACTGCTGTAGAAACGAAATAAACGCTCGGCGCGTGAAATCCTCGAAGCTGCTGCATGGAAATAACGTAATAAAGCTGAATATTTCGATCACACTCTTCAGTTTCCATCCGTTCACGATTTAACGTAAAGAAACGCAAGGTTCACTTTACATACACTGTACTTCAAATATTACACGCAAACTCGCAAGTTTCGACCGCAGATTGATTTCTTTTACATTTTCTCGTGGAACTATCGTATTTGTTCGAAAAGATTCAAGCCGAAACGTGAATTTGCATTAGTTTAAGTTTTTAGCTGTAGAAACAAAAGAAACGCTTCGGCGCTTGAAACCCTCGAGCCTGCTGCATGGAAATTACGTGATAAAGCAGAATATTTCAATCAATTTCGTCAATTTGCAACCGTTCATGTGTTAACGTAAAGAAACGCAAGATCGGCTTGATATTCACGTTACTTCGCCCATTACACGTAATTTCGCAAGTTTCGACCGCAGATTGATTTCTTTTACCTTTTTCTCGTGGGACTATCGTATTTGACCGAAGATTTTCATGCCAAAACGTGAATTTGCATTAGTTCACGTTTCCTGCTGTAGAAACGAAGGAAACGGTCGCCGCTTGAAATCCTCGAGACTGCTGCATGGAAATGTGGTGATAAAGCAGCATATTTTAATCACTTTCTTCAGTTTGCATCCGTTCACGATTTAACGTAAAGGAACGACAGATCCACTTGACATTCACGTTACTTCGCCTATCACATGAATACTCGCAAGTTTCGCTTGCTAATTGATTTCTTTTACGTTTTCTCGTGCAACTATCGTATTTGTTCGAAAAAATTCAAGCTAAAACGTGAATTTGCATTAGTTACGTTTTCTGTTGTAGAAACGAAAGAAACGCTCGCCGCTTGAAATCCTCGAGGCTGCTCTATGAAAATAACGTGATAATGCAGAATATTTCAATCACATTCTTCAGTTTGCATCCGTTCACGATTTAACATAAAAAACGCAAGATCGACTTGATATTCACGTTACTTTACCTATTACATGCAATTTCGCAAGTTTCGCTCGCAGATAGAATTTTTTTACGGTTTCTCTTGGAACTAGCGTATTTGTCCGAAAAATATCAAGCCGAAACCTGAATTTACATTAATTCACGTTTTCTGCGGTAGAATCGAAAGAAACGCTCGGCGCCTGAAATTCTCGTGGCTCCCGCATGGAAATAATGTAATAAAGCTGAATATTTCAATCACACTTTTCAGTTTGTATCCGTTAACGATTTAACGTAAATGAATCCAAGATTCACTTGACATTCACATTACTTCGCCTGTTACACGCAAACGCGCAAGTTTCGTCGTCAGATTGATTTATTTTACATTTTCTCGTAGAACTAGCGTATTTGTTCGCAAAGATTCAAGCCAAAAAATGAATTTGCATTAGTTCACGTTTTCTGATGTAGAAACGAAAGAAACGCTTAGCCGCTTGAATTCCACGAGGCTGTAACATGGAAATATCGTAATAAAGCAGAATATTTCCATCACACTCTTCAGTTTACATCCTTTTACGATTTAAAGTAAAGAAACGCAAGATTGAATTGACAATCACGTGACATCTCACGAAGCGACACAGAACTCACTTGGAGCGCCGGGCGTGGTGCGGGAAGGATTATATTTCTTCCCCGTTTCCGGCACCCCGCCTGGAGCTCACTATTCTGGAACATATATTGTACAACTACTCACGGTTTTCGCTTTTTCGCGGCGGAACTGTAGGCTGCAGGGCGGCGAAACTCCGCGGGGTTATTCGCCCGGAGGGAGCCCGTAGATCGGTTATCAAATTCGTCGTGGAATTTCCGCTGCCGGATATGAGGTCGCAACGATTTTCGATTTTCCGCTGCGAAACAGAAGACTGCAGGGCGACGAAACACCACGGGGTTGTTTGCCGGAGTGTCCCCGCCGATTACTGCTGTCGGTTGTCCAAACCGTCGGGGAACCCACGCTGTTGGAAGTTACGTCGTCAAGGTTTTCGCCTTTCCTCGGTTGAAGCGAAGGTCACAGGGCAGCGAAACTCCGCGGGGTTATACTCCCGGAGGGTATCCGTCGATCGCAGCTGTCAGTTGCCAAGGTCGTTGGAGAACACCGTGGGCGGAAGATACGTGGCAACGATTTCGCGTTTCCGCAGCGGAACCGCAGGGCGCAAGGTGGCGAAACTCCGCGGGGTTGTTTGCGCAGTGGGTCCCGGTCGATACCCCCTGCCATTTGACCAGGTTGTCGGGGAACAACCGCTGCCGGAGGGAACGTCCACGTGTCAGGGCAAAAGCAATACGCCGTGTNCATAAAAGTCATGTAATGTTAATTGTGAGTCTCCTTTAGTAAGATTACAATTTGTAGCAAATATCTCACAGAAAGACTCACTTCAATTTGTAATCACAATTAATTTAAAGATATTAATTACTTATCTATTTTTTTATCAATTTTTTTATCATATAACTTTTTCATTAAAGCTACTTCGTAAAATATAATTTAGCGCAATTTGTCATACCACATATCATAATATTTTCATTGTCAGTAATAAATTGATGTTACAAACAAACATAATTTTTCCAAATATATTTCCAATTATTAATTACTAATTACTA
>NW_014555296.1:0-1357 GCF_001313825.1 Dinoponera quadriceps | reverse complement strand
TAACGACGGTTGAAATTTTAGCAGCAATCTCTTGCTCGGCTATGGCCGTACCAGGTGATCTTACACGAGCGATCCCGCTCTCTCCCGAGGGGTGCCTTAATTCGCTGTGAGTGAAAATTGCATAGCGTGGCGCGCATCATATAATCCGAATCCCCGCGCGGGAGAAAATTAAACTCGACCGCGTCAGCGAAGATAGATGAATCGCGGCGGTCCTGATTTCACGGTAGTGACGCGCGAAATGTCCGGGAGAAATCATTCTACGGCGTAACGCAGCCCAGACGTGGACACACGGCCTCGCAATTCCCGACGTGGATCCGCGCGCTATACGAGTTAAAAACTAAACGACAACTTACTGAGCTTGGGTTTGACTTGGCGCGACAATGGCCGACACAGGCTTGTCTGGCAAAAAGAGCTCGTTCGTAATAGTCTATCGGCCGCTGCCGGTTGTTCGTTCGTTCGTTCGTTCGTCCGTCCGTTAACTCGCTCGCTCATTCGTTCGCTTGGTCGTTCGGTCTGCTGATCCGCGATTTCGCCGGCCCCCGTACACATGCACTCCCGCACGCGCGGGCGCTCTCGTAATCCGTGTAGACACAAATGAATGGCGAATGAATGGGGCGCTGAGCGAATGACGAAAAGTTAAACACGGCTCACCATATCGTTGCGCGCCGGGTTTTCGGGGGTGTATCTGGAGCTACGGTGGAGGGGTGACCGGGGGTGTCCCTTTAATTCTCTTAATTACATGGGCGTATCTCAATAACAGGTTCCGCGTAACACTACGTACGGCCATGTGCCTTTTTAGAGTCATATACCGCCAACGAATTCTCTATCTTTCTCATTCTGTCTCCCTCTNTCCGTATCGCTCTGTTTCAACGAAGCTCCATACGGCGAAGTTCGTTTTGTGCGCACCCGCGACGCACCGTTACGAGAAAATTGCGCACCGTTACGAGAAAATTGCAAAGGTTACGACTAGTCATCTCGTTACGGACTGTCGTTTTGAAATGATTAGTCGGTGACTAAATCGTGAGCAGAGCGCGAAAGCCATGTAATTGAAGCTTCGCTCAAAGTCGCACTCGCGACGAGAGCTGAGTGAGTGTAGTTTTTCATTCGAGTGAGACACAGTATAGCAGTGAGCGCCTCGATACATATCACTTAAAAAAAATGATCTTGCAGTTGTAGCGAAAATGATTTGCGTACGACAAATTAACGAAAATGGATAAATGATCAGCAAACATTTCAATGTCACATATGTGTTGTATCTAAACAATATAATAAGTGATTGAGAAAGAAATTTTATAAGAATCATTTGAATAATTTATTAAGAAAGTCTCTCTGTAGAGTCCATCCAGATCAAGGCCAA
>NW_014555295.1:0-559 GCF_001313825.1 Dinoponera quadriceps | reverse complement strand
AGACGTAATAGGACCATTAACAATAACGAAGAATGGAAATAAATATATATTAAGGTTCCAAGATAATTTAATTAAATTTAGTAAAGCGATACTCATACCGAATCAAGAAGCCTCAATCATTGCGAAAGAGTTTGTAGAGAAAATAATTTTAGAATACGATATTCCTGATAAAATATTAACGGATCAAGGAACAAATTTTTTAAACAACGTGTTTAAAAACACTTGCAAACTATAAAGAATAAAAATAAAAACAACAGCGCATCACCCACAAAGCAATGGCGCGCTAGAACGCTCGCATAGAACGCTCGCGGAATACTTANCATTACATTAATACCGACCAGTCAGACAGGGATGAATGGATGCCCTATGCAATTTTCACATATAATACTACCCCACATACCAGCACAAGTTATACTTCATTCAAGCTATTATACGGACATGAAACAACATTACCTTCTGCCGTATACCTACCACCCAAACCTACATACACCTTCGACGACTATGCCCATAAACTCAAACAGAGATTACGCGCAGCAAATCAGCTAGCCAGGGATCATGC
>NW_014555294.1:0-3185 GCF_001313825.1 Dinoponera quadriceps | reverse complement strand
TGAATGCAGCGATTAAAGAAAAACGGCCAGAATTGGTCAATCATAAGGGCGTCATCTTCCACCAGGCCAACGCTAGGCCACACACATCTTTGGTCACTCGCCAAAAATTAATGGAGCTTGGTTGGGAATTGATGTTATATCCACCATATAGCCCTGACATTGCGCCGTCAGATTACTATTTATTTCGATCCTTGCAGAACTACTTGGATGGTAAAACTTTTAAGGATGATAAAGCTGTGAAATCGCACTTGGATCAATTTTTTGCCGATAAAAACAGAAGTTCTACGAGCGTGGAATTATAAAGTTGCCAGAAAGATGGCAAAAGGTCATCGAACAAAATGGAAAATATATCAGTGATTAAAGTTCATTCTATGCACAAAAAAATTGTATTTTATTTCTATGAAAAAATTGGCAATTACTTTTCGGGCAACCCAATAGCTTTGACAATCACGTAATTATAATTGTCACACGTTTCGGACATTATCAATGTTTGAATAATAACAAAATTTTACGATATTGATCAAAGTTTTTAATATAAAAATATCTTTACGAATAATTCACGAAAAAACGACATTCATTTGTTGTACGAAGGCATTTATTTGTATGTAAATTTGAAAAAGTTGTTCTGAAAATTTTCTGAAACAATTGTGTGTTTATCGTTCGTATAAAAAAATGTGTTTTTCATCGACGGAAAATCGTCAGACAATTCGCGATATGTATTGGAATTGAATGTAGCGTGAGCTATTAGGACGACGGTGTCTCTAAAATGAGAAAGAACCCTAATTCCGGTCTATAATGAGTGCCTTAAGCCTTAAAAAATTGACTAATTACAGTTGAACATGAAATGAATAATCGACTGTGATTAGTGAATTTCTTAAGGTTTAGAGCTTAAATCTTCATTGTAGAGCCCGTTGAAAGGAATGAATTGTGCGTTCCGACCTTGGCGCTGAGGTATTCTCCACAAAAGCAGTAGATAAACGCCTCGGTCGTGGCTGTCACGTAATACACCATAGCCTTTATCAGTACCGGACTGTCGATCGATTTGGCATCTTGCACATTGCTAATCGACTGCAACATCAAACTGACAACGAGGAGGCGAACATAGATGTCACATTTTGCAGCACCTTGTAAACTATCACTTACTGTTATTACCATATACCCCAAGCAGCATATCACCAATGTACTCGACACGAATTGCATCAGCGCAATATAACAAAAAATTTTCTCAATATTATCAGAAAAAGCGATGATCTTCTGATGCCTGACGATTAGTTCGCACGAGACTGAAGACGCTGTGCGTTTGTTGTGTTTGCCGGGAGAGAGGTCCCTCAATGCAATACATAGGATTTCAATTTGGCTGGAAGTGTGAAGAACCTGAAAGCGATCTCTGTTCAGATAATTTAGCATGAAGTAAACATCCGCGAAGGCAGAATCTGCCCAGAAGCAAACAATAACGTTATAACAAAATAATTGGTGAAACTTCGTCATTTTAGAAAATAAACTTCTTGTTTCATCAGCAACATTATTGACTTTAATAAATCACACATCGTTCTAATACTATCAATATTTGTTTCAACAATATAGCTTCATAAATTGAAAAAACATTATCTAATTATTACGCTGTTGATCACTTTCATTGATACATCAATACTTTCTTCAGTAAAATGTCTTTCGCAGATTCTCACTCACAAAAGTGATGACCAGTGCGTTCAACATGCCGTTTACGGCGCAAGCCCACAGCAAATGTATCCACCCTAGGCCCTGAACGAGCTCAAACCGCGGTGACTGGATGTATTCGAATGGCATCTGTAGCTTCAGCGTGAACTCGCGAATCGGCTCGCCATCCTCGTCGATGTTGTTCTGGCAGATCTGTACCAGAATGCCTAAGACGTAGGACATTGCCACCGCTGTATGAACTCCAATAATGAAGTTAGAGATACGTCGCGACAAACTGGCCTTGTCGGTCATAATGTGCACTCGGTTGACCGCTACTTCCTTCCAATCCGTAGCCATTGTAGCTAAGACATCGTTAAAAATACTACGGCAGTTTACTCTATCCGTGTGTTTCGCAACGGTGAACGAGAGATTCAAGCAGAGATAATGACTGGTGAGTTCCGCAACGGAAGGAAATTCATTTTATCACTAATTAGCAATATAAATTAGCGTTCTGATTCATTCTGTACTACTTAGGGTGTATTTTAACATCATCAAAACGTATTGCAATGATTACATCAGCCAATAAATTTAAAAATATATTTAGGGACATGTCAAATAAAAAAATGGAAAATAAAATTTTAAACATTGTGTCTATCAGTCAATTTTGAATTGATGTCAACTCGTCAGATCAAGGGGAAAATATAATATCACAAAAGAAATGTGATATTNAGGGGAAAATATAATATCACAAAAGAAATGTGACATCTCAGGACAAACTACACCCCAACTTTTTAGCAAGAGAGAAATGTGCAAGAGAAATGTGTGCTTACCGAGTATTGAACCATAAAATAATGAGTTTTATAAACACCACGGTATACTCCACAGCAATACTGAAAGCATCCGTCAGGTCCGACAGATCTTCGCTTTTGAAGTGAAGAATGAGGTACCAGTATTGACAAATCTGCACTATAATAGTGGTCAATATCCAAACACACCGAAAGAACAATGCGCACGGCACATCCGGCCACATGCCGATATATCGAAGACCGAACTCCATCCAGAAGGAGAAGTCGCTTAGGGAAAATTTTATTTTCTCCCGTTGTGTCATATTACGATTTGTATCGAGATATCTCTATCAATTAGTACTTTCGTGAAATGTCACACGCGATAAATTTTGAAATTTTTTCAAACCGATTGACAATTCGACAAAAAAGATCTTTAAAAATGTGCTCGACCTGTCAGTGACTTCTATGTCGCAAAGTCCCGAACTATAATAGCGTCAACAGCATTGTAGAGACTTTGTACGCCTCTAAACGACTGTATAGCAGCAAGTTGATTACGCAAGCGGTCAGTGACTAAACGCAGCTGTAGCCAGATAATAGCCGGCGTCTGAGACCATGAGTTATGGTACACCAAACGATATGTTGAGAATTAAAGTTATAGCAATGGAGCGGTGATTACACCATCATGAAGTAATATGGTCATATCCACCGCGGTCTTACCATTGTCTCATTTTATCGCAAAAAATC
>NW_014555293.1:0-1842 GCF_001313825.1 Dinoponera quadriceps | reverse complement strand
TTTATTTATTTATTATTATTAAATAAATAAATATATATATATATATATATATAAATATATATATATATATTTAGTTATTTATTTATTTACTTATTTATTTATTTATTAACATAAAATTTCCTCGTCTTTCGATTTTCGGTATCAAAACCTTCAAATAACCTTGAAAAAGGACATCCGTGACAAAGACAAAGTCACCATCGGATGTCCCCCTCTAAACCCTACAACTTTTCTCTAAAACGCTTTTCTAAAAAGATATTTCAGTGGATTGTTGTTGTTGTGATGTTTTCAAATGAAACACCCTGTATATATTAGCTGCTTGAATTAATTCTCTGATTTTTGCTACAAAAACTCACGTTTATTTCAAAACAACGGTACATTATATCTTATTCAAACTATTGTCCTTCAGAAGCTACAACCGTTTCTTACTTTTCAAGTAACTTTTCAAGTAACACATAGATTCCGCGATAGAAAAATTTAAGTTCTTTCAAGGCGATCTAGTCATCGAGCCATTTTTTGATATCTTCGAAAGAACTGCAGTGTCGGAAAGGCCATGCTATATCGACAGAAATAAAATTATAATCTGAAGGAGCAACGTCTGGTGAATAGGGCGGGTGGAGTAAAACATCCCATCCAAATGCCTCCAAGATTTCCTTCACTGGTGTTGCAACATGTGATCTAGCATTGTCATATAGAAGAATAATTTTGTCATGTCTTTTGGCGTATTGCTGGCGTTTTTTCTTGAGTGCTCGATTCAAATTGAGTAATTGTCGTCGGTAGCGTTCAGCATAGATGGTTTGACTCGGTTGCAACAGCTTATAATACATTACACCAACTTGACCTCACCAAATACATAGCATAATCTTCTTTCCATGAATATCCTGTATTGGCACTGATGTTGACGGTTTGCCAGGATGTACCCATCATTTCTTGCACATAAGATTGTCGAATCTATTTTTCATCGTCAGTTACAATTCAATGTAAAAACGTTTTTCTCTTTGAAGCAGCAATTTACAAATGGTTAAACGTTACGCAATATCTCTCTCTCTCTCTCTCTCTCTCTCTCTTTCTCTCTCTCTCTCTCTCTCTCTCTCAGGTTTCTCTCTGAAGTTTTCCTTTTTTTCTCTCACAGATGTACGAGAAAGCATACTTCGTCCCGGGGGCGAGGACGCGTTAGGAGAAGATTGATTTAATATTTTATCGACCGGTCTTGGTTGAGGCTGCCACTCAGTAAGTACCGGCTTAGTCGCGCGCGCATTTACTTCCAGTACCGGCTAAATTTTCGCTATTCATTGTGTTGTGCTTATTCCTTTTGTTTCAAAGGAATGTAATTTTATTGATATTTATACTTTTTTTTGCATTTATTTATTATTATTATTTTTATATAATAAAGGGCCTTATAAACTAACATTCATAAAATAAATTCAAGGTAATTGTAATTAAATTTTTTAATAATTTTTTAGAGTGTGGTATCTCTAGTAACAGTCAGTAATATCCGCCCATTTCTTCGTCCTTGAGATATTTTTATATTTATTGATTACTTGATAGTGATATCTATTCGATTCTTTAACCAAATATTCTAAAAGGTCATCTCCAATAAATAAATTCACAATGTCCATTACACTTTCTTCACTCTTATGTAACGGAATATTACAAAATTTACATACGAAACATGTTCGACTTCTTATATTTTTCGATGCACATACTCTACATTGTTTTTGGGGTGTTTTGCTTTTACCACTTGTCACTATTCTTACAAGTTTATGCTTCTTTATGCATGAAAATCTTTCTGGATGATCTGATCTTGGTGCTCTTCTTGTAGGCTCTGAAGTATTTGATTTGTTA
>NW_014555292.1:517-1012 GCF_001313825.1 Dinoponera quadriceps | reverse complement strand
GGACCATCGATAGTTCCCATATATTTCTAATTTTATTTGAAAAAGCATACTTTAAATTAAACAACTGGAAAGAGACTAGATGATAATATACAATGGAAAAGAAAAATTATGTCTGTTGCCTATAAATATATGCATTTCATCCCGAGTTGTCGGTTTCCATTGCTGTTTGTGTTTTCTAATAGTAACTGATGAATGTGCTTGTAGCGCACATTTTTCATAATATTTGTTGGTTTCTAATACCATAAGGTCAATTATATCATCACAAAGAAATAATTTATAAATTGAAAAGGCATTATCATAATCTATCTCTGGCAACATTCTATGTTCTTGATTGTATTTTTCAAAAGGAACACAATCTGTCATGAAAGGACTCCAATCTTGTTGATCACACATAAACTGCGACAATGTATTCTCGTCACGTTCCTCTCTATTTAGCAGTATTGCGTCCAAAAACTTATCTTCCGAGTCCGATGAATATAAGATTCTAGGTTTTTT
>NW_014555292.1:0-455 GCF_001313825.1 Dinoponera quadriceps | reverse complement strand
TGAAAAACAGAAATTATATTATAGAATGTCTAACCTTAAAAAAAGAAAAGTATTTTACTTACATATATATTTCACAATTTGTAAATAAAGTTTTATAAGTAATTTATAACAGTTAGATGCAAGTAGACTTCAGACTCAAGCCACTGACAACAGAGAAAATAATGAAAGAAACAAGCGCCGCCAGACGAATAAACATCTGAAAATCTCGAGCCCGCTGACCATACGGACTTCGAAAACATGCGCCGGGTTGAACGTGTTAAGTTAACACTCATTCGACGGTCTGAAAACAGTAGTTGGCGCACACGAGTCACATTGTAGTCCGTTCGCAATGTTGACGGGCGTCCTGCGCGGGCCTCGTCTGCGACTTCCTCCTGACCATCTCGAAACATCTTGTGCCATCTGTTCCACTGCGATCTGAAAAGGCAATCATCTCCGAAGGCTTCCTGAAGCATTTT
>NW_014555291.1:405-1213 GCF_001313825.1 Dinoponera quadriceps | reverse complement strand
ACGAGAAAAGTTAAAGGAAATCAATCCTCGGACGAAATTTGCGAGTTTGTGTGCAATAGGTGAAATAACGTGAATGTCGTGTGAATCTTGGCTTTCTTTACGTTAAATCGTGAACTGATGCAAACTGGCGTGTGTTATTGAAATATTCATCTTTATCGCGTTATTTCCATGCGGCAGCCTAGCAGATTTTAGGCGGCGAGCGTTTCTTTAGATTCTACATCAGAAAACGTGAACTAATGCAAATTCACGTTTCGGCTTGAATCTCTTCGACCAAATACGATAGTTCCACGAGAAAAGTTAAAGGAAATCAATCCGCGGGCGAAATTTGCGAGTTTGCGTGAAATAGGCGAAATAACATGAATGTCGAGTGAATTTTGCCTTAACCTTAAGTTAAATCGTGAACGGATGCAAACTGGCGTGTGTGATTGAAATATTCATCTTTGTTACGTTATTTCCATGAGGCAGCCTCGCAGATTTCAGCCGGTGAGCGTTTCTTTCGATTCTACTTCAGAAATCGTGAACTAATGCAAATTCACGTTTCGGCTTGAATCTCTTCGACCAAATACGATAGTTCCACGAGAAAAGTTAAAGGAAATCAATCCTCGGGCGAAATTTGCGAGTTTGCGTGTAATAGGTGAAATAACGTGAATGTCGTGTGAATCTTGGCTTTCCTTACGTTAAATCGTGAACTGATGCAAACTGGCGTTTGTGATTGAAATATTCATGTTTAATACGTTATTTCCATGCGGCATCCTCGCAGATTTCAGGCGGCGAGCGTTTCTTTCGCTTCTACATCAGAAAACGTGAA
>NW_014555291.1:0-300 GCF_001313825.1 Dinoponera quadriceps | reverse complement strand
TTCGACCAAATACGATAGTTCCACGAGAAAAGTTAAAGGAAATCAATCCTCGGACGAAATTCTCGAGTTTGCGTGTAATAGGTGAAATAACGTGAATGTCGTGTGAATCTTGCCTTTCCTTACGTTAAATCGTGAACTGATGCAAACTGGCGTGTGTGATTGAAATATTCATGTTTAATACGTTATTTCCATGCGGCATCCTCGCAGATTTCAGGCGGCGAGCGTTTCTTTCGCTTCTACATCAGAAAAAAGTGAAATAATGCAAATTCACGTTTCGGCTTGAATCTGTTCGTCTAAATA
>NW_014555290.1:0-533 GCF_001313825.1 Dinoponera quadriceps | reverse complement strand
TTAAATATAATTAAGAATATTTTAAGCAAAATCAATGATTATACTTGTATCGATGCATCCCCCCGGCGGACATTGCGACCGACCGAACATCCGTTGGCCGCTAAACGGCGTTTAGCGCCAAACAAACGTTTTCCATACGCGGCGCACACGTTCGACACGTGTACACGTTAGCAACAACAGTTGTTGTTGCTAAACAAACGCGTGTGTCGAAAAACCACACGGGAGTCGTATAAAAGGCCGTTCCGCCGTAGTAAGAGGACCGATTCTCCCGGAGTCAGCCGGATCGAGAGATCGCAGGCTGCTNATCCCTATCCCCAGGTTGAGAGACCGCGACGGTGTGTGCGCCGTCACAGCTGTGAGTACGCAGCCGAACTCGACATCCTTTCCGTCCGGCAAGTTCAAGGTAGTGAATACGCTGTCTCTCCCGTGGAAGTCGCGGGCACCGGACTCCCAACTAGCTTCTCGGGACGCTGTGTTCGCCGTTTCCACCGGGAGTTCCCGGCCTTCTCGCTCGTGGCGGACCTGGGGATAGA
>NW_014555289.1:273-35909 GCF_001313825.1 Dinoponera quadriceps | reverse complement strand
GTGGATCCATCTCCGAAAGCTTGATTAATGTTTCTCGAAGCTTGAGCTGTACTATGATTCAATTTGTACTTATGTAAAAAAAGTAGATGTAAATCGCGTTTTTTTTCTATCTGGTTTGGGAGAAATATAAAATAAAAATGGAACACAAACATGAAAAAATTTTACAAAATGAGTAAGAAGAATACCTTTAAAATTTATAAATAAAAATATCGAGCGCACGTTGTAATAAACCTCTCTCAGTCGCAGTTGAAAACAGACTAACCAAAAACGCCCGTTTCATAGTTTCCAACCTAATAATTAGCCTTTATTTTATTAAAGATACTTTGGATGGACAAAAATATCGAAATTCTGCAGGATGAATTACCAATCTTGTTTGAAGATCTAAGCATTGCAGAATGACTAAACATGTGATTTCAGTATGACGGTTGCCCAGCGTATTATTTTGTAATAGCTCAGGAAGTATTAGATCGCTATGACATTAGTCATTGGATCGGTAGAAGTTGTCCAGTGAATTGGCCTTCTTGATCATTGGACTTAACATCCGTGGGCTTTTTTATGGGATAACATAAAAGATAAAGTTTGCCTACAAATGTCAACAACTCGTGAAAATATGATTAGACGTATTAAAAATGCTTGCAGAAATGTCGATGACAAACACTATTACTTTGCCAGGAATTGTTTAAAAACTGGATCAGTAAATTCATTGAAGTTAAAGGTCATTACTTTAAACATTTAATGACATAATTTTATATCTGTAAAATTATTCATTTTTCTTTAGAAATTATTTTTGATAAAATTAGCTGAGCTAACTCTCTGCGTATGAAAGTTTGTGTGTACGTTCATTGTTGTTTACATATTTTGCTAAAGCGTAACGGTAATGTTATGCGTAAAATTGCCTTTCGAACGCGTGTAACTAATAATATAAGCACTATTTGAAAAAAAAAATGTTGCAAGTAAACGTGTATTTTTTTCTTAGAAACAGGAACTCTGATCGTGAGAGGCCAGGTAGATTCATTCAAAATATGCACCTCAATTGCAAGCAAGGGGACTCTCGTATAATATCTTATTTTCACAGATTGCAGCACCACCTACAATGATTCGAAAAAAATATGTAAAATAAATGTTACTTTGTCTTTTGCACATAATCATAATATACAATAAAAATTAGGGGTTCTCATTTATAGAAACAAACTTAGTCTCGTTTTCATCGACAATAGAGCCATCTTGCTGCCCCCTTCGAAGAAAACAAATTTGATCTATGTATGTAATATGTATACAAAGTGAAGTATTTAATTTGAGAAATTCAAATATCTCGAGAATTATGCATCCTACTAAAAAAAATGTTCTATATAAAATTTGTTATATATTAGATGGTAAACTTAATTCCTGCCGCTCGCTACTAGAGGGTGTCGGCTGTAACGTTGGTGAGTTTCGACAATGAAGTCACAACTCTTGTCGAGCTTAGATATCGCTGAATTTAGTCCTCACAGGTTAGATTTCTCTACGCAAAAGAGATTTTTCAATTAATTGAAAGTGAATCGCGATAAGCTGTTTTTCCGACATGTGCTTTTTTAAAAAAAAATGGTTTTGATCATAAAAAAATGGCTTTTTGCGATCACTCATAATTTAAAAATTCGATAAAGGATGATAGAATTATATTCAAATTTCATAGAAATGATATCTGATTTTATCTGAACTTATTTGTTTTATCATATTTCAATTCATATAAAAGCACTATCAAGTTCTATTGTTTTTATTATATATTATTTTGACACTTATACAGCTTGAATTTCGACCTCAAGAAACACAGCAGCTTAAACTCATCGCTTATTATCCGAAGAATATGATGATGAAATCCATGTAGGAAAAACATGTAGAGTTTGGCATATGAACGCTTCCAAAAACGGTGATTTTGATATGAAAGACAAAGAACGTCCTGAACAGCAGAAAAAATTTGAAGATGTCGACCTGCAAGAATTGCTTAATGAGAATCTAGCTTAAACGCTTTTAGAGTTATCGAAAGCGTTTAATGAGAATCTAGCTCAAACGCTTTTAGAGTTATCGAAAGCGTTAAATGTTACTCCAATTGCCGTCTTATACCGCTTGCATGTTATAGGAAAAATTTTAAAGGAAGGGATGTAGTTACCACATGAGATGTCAGAAAATACCATTTTGAGTCGTTTGTCTATCGCAACTTCTTTGCTTGCCAGGCAAAGGGAGAAGGATTTTTTGTGGCGTATTGTGACTGGCGATGAAAAATAGATTTATTTTGGTAATCCCAAGTTGAGTAAATTATGGGTGAATCCCGACCAACCATCTACTTCAACGCTGAAAAGGAATATTTATAGGCATAAGGCTTTGCTCAGCATTTGGTGGGACCAGGACGATGTAATATATTACGAGCTCTTACGTCCAAATGAAACCGTTGCAGCTGATCGCTACCAACAGCAGTTATGCCAATTGAGTGACGAGTTGATGCAAAAAAGACCATCCATAGCCAACAATCAAAGCAAAGTCTTTCTTTTGCATGAGAACGCTCGACCGCATGTTGATCGAAAAGCGTGAAGCAGACACTTATACAGCTTGAATGGGATGTCCTCTCGCATCCAGCGTACTCTCCAAACATGGGATCGGATTACCATTTTTTCAGGTCGACTCAACACGCACTTACGGACACACTTCTTCAATTACGAAATCCAAAAGTGGGTGGATGAATGGATTGCGTCAAAAGACATCGCGTTCTACTGCTGTGGGATTGGTATGTTGCCGGAGAGATGGGAAAATGTACTAAAAAATAATGGAAATTACTTTGATTAAAATTTTCATTCATCTTTCTTTCAAAACAAATCAATTTAGGAGACAAAAATCGGCAGGAATTAAATTTTCCACCTAATATATTTACATACTTACATACATAAATATGTACACACATCGAATCGTAAATTGTTGATTAAATAAGATATTCTTATAGGATTAGATAGAATGACATGTGTGTACTTAAATAAATATTTAAATGTTCAAAATAATATATAATAAAAACAATAGAACTTGATAGTGCTTTTATATGAATTGAAATATGATAAAACAAATAAGTTCAGATAAAATCAGATATCATTTCTATGAAATTTGAATATAATTCTATCATCCTTTATCGAATTTTTAAATTATGAGTGATCGCAAAAAGCCATTTTTTTATGATCAAAACCATTTTTTTTTTGCACATGCCGACGGAGTTCGGCCTATCGCTTCCTATGCGCTCATTCACTCAAAAAAATTAATTTATTTATTTATTAACAACTGTAAATTTTGCAAAATAATATTTGACTTTCTCTTAAATTTAATCCATTTATCAGCAGACGACCACTCCGTTAAAGTTATCCGGACACGCTCTATATGTGTAAGGCTAAAAATTGTCCAACTTTCGATTACACTGATAAAAACTATAGTCTTTTTCATCTCATATATATTCTTCTTTTTCTCCTAACCACACAAATAGTAATAGCAGTACATATGTAAAGTAGATTTGGAAATAACGCGTTTCTCTTTACTCGTTACAAGTAACGCGTTACTTTGCAAACCTATAAAATGTTATGTCAAGATATTTAAAGTTATTAAAGAAAAAAGATTTCATAAGAAGTTAAAATATTTTTTCTGTTGTCAACACGTACGTCGTAAAATCTGTAATATTTTACAGAATTAGGAAGTAACGTGATACTTTTAAAAGTAACGAGCAACGCGTTAGTTTAAAAATAACGTGTTATTTCCAAAAATTAATATTATACGCACGCAAACTAAAGATTACATTTGTTACCGTTACCCAAGAAATCTAACTGCTTTACTATTATCGTTACTAATGAAAATAACATCATACACATCGTTATTAAGTCATTATTGAAGAAAAAAATAAAAAGTATGGGGATTACTAGTAACGAGTAATTTTCTGACTCAGATGTAAAATTTTGTCAGTAGAACTATAATAAAACTTACTAAAAAAATTTTTTTTCTAGTTATGATTTTTTTATTACAATTATGATTTATTATGGTTATGGTATTATACACTGTATAGTTATTGCGTATAGTTATGGTGTTATATACCGATGAATATTGAAATTACAACATCTAGAATGTATGGAAATAAATAGATCATATTTTGCATAAAACATTTATTATCAACGTAACATAGAATATGAATTGCTATATACAACAAATTTTGTTAGTGATATTTAATAAGATGTATGACTTCCTCGAGCAATTATAACAGTTTCCACACATTTAGGTAGAGAATCAAATAGTCTTCTTATAATTTCCAGCAGTATAGCATTCCAGGCAGCTTTTATACTTATTCATAATTGATTGTCTGTAATCGGTATCCAAATATAATGTAGAATTCTTTTTCTGATTGTGTCCCACAGGTTTTCAATAGGAAACAAATCTAAGGATCGCGTAAGGGAGAATATTTATCGCGTGACCGTTAAAGAAAATAATTTGAACGTTCCGTGCGATAAGTAGTCTAGAGTCATTCTACTGAAATAAAACTCTTAGCTAATTTCTGAGATAGGGCAACACTTCAGGTTGCAACACGTAGTCTATGTACCGTGGACTACTTAGAGTATTACGTACTAAAAATGATCTGGTATTATTACTATTAGCTCCACATACCATAATGCCCTGTGTAGGTGTTATATACCGAGTGATAATACACGCTGGATTTTAACGTACTTTGTTATGCAGATCGGGATCTCTCAGGTGCCACCTGTTTTGTAAAACCTCCTGTGAGTGACTCGGGGTTTTTTATAGATATTCGTTTCGATATTCCGAAATTAATCCGAGTATCAGAATCGGTCAATACTCGCTTTAACCATTGTGGGTGCAAAGTACCGTGAGTGCTACCATCCAGGCGACCCGACGATCCGAGTCACGAGACGAGAACCAGGGCCTAGAGATCCGAAAAGGTTTACGTACCAACAATCAAGTACGAGTACGAGTAAGTACCCAGAACCATTTATATTCGTCCAAATTAGCTCCATTTTCTTCGTATAATTGCATGCGCATGCAATTCGTGCTTTGAAAAACATTCCTAAACGTGCTCCTTTACCGAATGTTTAATAGTCCGATAGACGAGTCTATTGGCGTGGGTTCACTAGATATGAGTTATGGAATTATGTGTCCAATATGAAGCTTCACCGGAAAAAATTACATTGTCCCAATTGCGGTCCAATTTGTCGATTTGCTACTTAACCACTATCTTTTCTTTCACTCAAAAATGGGCGGTTTTAGATGCAACCATCTTATATATATAACTACATGTTTTGAACTCATTAATAAATTCAAGCTCACTAATTATTGTAAACTTTGCTAGTTGCCGAAAGAAACAATAATATATGTGCCGTTAATACCACCACTCAATGCTGCTGTTAATATCATATCCGTGTAGTGTGAATCGAAATTAAAATTAATATACCTCTTTCTTTTTGCTCTTGTTGGCATTTCTTGTCTAATAGTTTACATATTCACATGTTAAAGTTTTTGCCGGACAGGTTCTTATCAAACTGACGTACGTCGGACGGATAATAGTTAAAGCTCGAGCGATGCTCAAAGCATTAAAAATTTGTAAATACAGAAGCGATAAATAAGATCGCTTACAGTTAGCAACTAAGAATTAGTTATTTATAAGAAACACTATATATACACTATATTTAGAGCGCTCCAAAAGTCTACATACAGTCGAATATCTGTACGTTTCATGTACGATGAAATTAAAAAAAAAATGTTTTAAATAGTAGGGTTTAAAAACGACTCTTTATTAATCTTATCAGATTGACCTTAAGTTAAGGCAGCAAGGTCAAATAAAAGCCAAAATTACTTTTTTAAGGGGCCCGAAACTAAAATTTTCAAAAAATCGATTTTTTATTTTTTTGCTAAATCAATAGTTTAGACATCGACAAACATGTATATAAAGTTTCAAGTAAAAATGCGAACTCTAAGTATTTGAAAAGAGCATCAAACGCTGACGTGTTGGCCAAGTGTTTTTGGGCGTTTCGGAGTTCTGCGCGCGTATGGTAAATATAACCTTAAATTTAATGAACACAACGTGTTCTTGTTTTGTTGACAAAAGTTTTGATTTACGTGTTTTTGAAAGTTAAAAACATTGTGATTGTTTAAATAATTAATAAAAGAGGTAAGAGGCACTCTGCTGGAAAGACGACAAAAAGAAGAGACAGAAAGAAAAGACGAGATGGTCCTGCAAATAGATACGTCGCCGAGACAGCAACAATTAATACTAGTACGTCTAAACAGAAGGTCAATACTTCCTTCGACGATTTGAATGTGCCGATTGATCAAAGTGTTTCTTATAGAGTTATAAATTTTTTATCGGTATTTTCAAAGCTGAGCCAAGTAGTTAAGTGTAAAACATGTGGAAGAGACGTCGAATTCACTGAAACTGCTAGCAGAGAGCTGGGTTTCAATTTAATAGTGACGTGTAAAAAGTGTCAGCCAACGAAAATTCCTTCTTGCCCTACTATAAAAAACGCCTTCGAAGTCAATCGTCGGTTTGTATTTGCTATGAGGATGCTTGGTGTCTTACAAGCCGGAGTCGAAAAATTTTGCGCCTTTATGGATCTACCTCGGCCTCTATTTCCGAAAACGTATGCCGACTTAACGGAAATCGTTAGCAGCGCCACAGAAAAGGTAAAAAATATGTCAATGAAAAGTGCAGGTTATGAAGAAAGACGGCTAACGTTAGAGAAAAACCCAGATTCAGTCGGACTGATCGTCTCAGGCGATGGCAGTTGGCGAAAAAGAGGCTTCAGCTCTTTACATGGCGTGGTATCCTTAATAGGATATCATAGTAACAAAGTGCTTGATTTTACAGTTAAATCATTACATTGTCATGGGTGCTCTTTGTGGAAAAATTAAAAAGGTACAGCAGAGTATGATTTATGGTATGAGGAGCATAAGGAAACGTGCGACGAGAACCACGTTGATCCCGCTGGAAATATGGAGCCGCTCGCAATGGTTAAGATGTTTCAAAGATCGGAGGAATTATACGAGGTAAAGTATGATTGCTATATCGGCGATGGCGATTCTAAGACGTACAACAAAGTTGTAGAAAATGTACAGTATGATGTGACAAAAAGAGTGCGTTAACCATGTGCAGAAGCGCATGGGGACTAGGTTACGTAATTGCAAAAAAAACAACAAAAGGCATTGGAGGTAGGGGTAAGCTTACTGACAAACTTGTTAAGAATCTTACCCTTTACTACGGGCTCGCTATAAGGCGCAATAGTAACTCTTTAGAAGAAATGAGAAAAGACGTATGGGCAACGTTTTTACATAAATCCTCTACCGATTCTAAGCTAATGCACGAAAACTGTCCGAAAGGGCCGGAATCTTGGTGTCAGTGGCAAAAGGCTCGTGCGCTCGGGAAGCTTCAAGATTTCAAACCCAAACCTACATTACCAAAAGAAATTTTAGACGCTATCAAGCCTATATATACCGATCTCAGCCGTGATGATCTTCTAGAACGATGCGTAGGTGCTTTCAATCAAAATAACAACGAAAGCTTTAACAATAATATTTGGAAATTCGCGCCGAAATCTACGTTTAGTGGAGCCAAAACTGTACAAATTATAGCTAATATCGCTAATATTATATTTAATAATGGTCATACGGCTCTTCTCCGTNAGGCTCGTGCGCTCGGGAAGCTTCAAGATTTCAAACACGAACCTACACTACCAAAAGAAATTTTAGACGCTATCAAGCCTATATATACCGATCTCAGCCGTGATGATCTTCTAGAACGATGCGTAGGTGCTTTCAATCAAAATAACAACGAAAGCTTTAACAATAATATTTGGAAATTCGCGCCGAAATCTACGTTTAGTGGAGCCAAAACTGTACAAATTATAGCTAATATCGCTAATATTATATTTAATAATGGTCATACGGCTCTTCTCCGTGTGTTAGAACTCATGGGAGTTCGCATTGGAATGAATCTCTACGATTATTGTCAAAAAATCGACGAAGAACGCATAAAGTACGCGAATCGTCATACACAGGCTAACACGCACGAAGGACGTTTGCATGCCCAGCAAGTACTTCGAAGACAAACTATGGATGACGAAAAGCTGCTATACGGTCCAGAGATAGCAGACTAATAAAATAAAACACCTAAGACCTTTTTTTCTACCTTATTTCATTCGATTTACCCCTTTCAAAACTTAATACGCGTTTTTCTCGAAACCATGTTTTTTGACCGCGTTGACAGCATAACTCAAACAGTATTAATCCGATCGACCTAATTCAAAACGGATTTTGTAGAGGAAACGTGTCGCTATGGCATGACGTAGCCGTTTTTTGATACATGTCATACATTTTTTTATAAACAATTTAGTGCAAAAATTTATGCAAAAAAAAAATTTTTTCTTAAAATAGCCGCCATTTTTATTCTAATCTCAATTTTCAAAATCCCTTACGTCGGGCCATAGCCAGTAATATATATTTAAAGAATCTTTTTTGTTTTTTGCCCTAGGACGCTTGGTTTTGCTGGAATGCTGGCAACCACCCAAGGGTCATTTAAAAAAGACGCAATTTTAGATTAGCTGCAGAAAAAACAATGGCGGCCACAAAAAAAATAAAAAAAATTTTCTCATATAATTTAAACATTCATAAACATATGTGTAAAGTTACATGTAAATCGGTTAATCCGTTTTTTTTTAATAAATAAAATAAAAATCATATGAAATATCGCCGTTTACAGTGTTCGGGCCCCTTAACACTTTCACAACCGCATGTTAGCGCAGTGAAACGTCGCCAGTGGCCGGCAATATTTTGGAAGAAAAAACTTTACGTAAATTCATGAAACAATTAACATTATTATGACGTGCTAAGCAAAGTTTTGCAAGTGGCTTGCCACTGGTACCACGTGGGAGTCACCGGCAAATAGCGACTGGCCTATCAATGGTACCACGTGAGTGTCACCGGCAAATAACGACTGGCCTACCAATGACACCACATGAGTGTTACCGGCATACAACGACTGGCCTGCCCATGACACCACATTGGTGTCAGCGGTTGTGAAAGTGTTAATGGAATCATATAGTTTCCTTAACACAAATCAAATTCTCTCTTTTCTGTTCCTCTTCCGGCTCATTTTGCGTATAAAAATATTTGAGTAATATCATCGAAAATTAAACACTTTTCGGAATATTTTACTTTTAATCCTGATATTTTTCAGCCCACTTTATCCTATTTTATCTAAAATACGAGGTCTGTTCAAAAAGTATCGCGAATTTTGAATTTTGGCGAGTTACGTAGTACATCGATTTTTGATTATTTTGTGGCGTTATGTTGGTACTCATATCCCTGACATATGCCGACAAGTTCGGCCATTTTGAATATTCAGTTTATCTTTGACAGCTGTTTTGCTTGGACGTTTTTAGCTCCTCTTCGATTTTTGCCTATTCCAAAAAATGGATTAAAGAATCTGTATCAAATTTTGTGTGAAAAACAAAATTAAGTGCACGGCCGCATTCCAAATGTTGTCTGTGGCATATGGTGAAGCTACCTTGGACCGAAGCAACGTTTATCGGTGGTACAAAATGTTCTCAGAGGGCCGAGAAGATGTGAACGACGAAGAGCGTGCCGGACGCCCGAGCACGTCAACAACAGAAGAAAACATTGATGAAGTGAAAAAAATAGTGCCAATTGTCTAATTACCGTTAGAGAAGTTGCTGAGGACCTAAACATATCGATTGGCTAGTGCCATTCGATTTTTACTAATGATTTGGGCATGAGACGGGTCGCCGCGAAATTCGTACCAAAATTGATTAATTTCGACCAAAAACAGCATCGCATTAACATTGCTGGGGAGCTGTTGGACTCTTTCCGCTACGACCCAAATTTGTTCCAGAGGGTCAAAACTGGTGACGAATCATGGGTTTATGTTTATGACGGAGAAACCAAAGCTCAATCATTCCAATGGAAACTGCCGCAAGAGCCAAGACCGAGAAAAGCGCGCCAAGTTTGGTAGAATGTGAAGGTTTTGCTTAGAGTTTTTTTCGATTGCAGGGGCGTGGTGCATTATGAGTTTTTGCCACAGGGTAGAACGGTCAATAAGAAATATTACTTGCAAGTTATGCACAATTTGCGGAAAGCAATCCGTCAGAAACGCCCGGATTTGTGGAAGAACAAAAATTGGCTTTTGCACCATGATAACGCTCCTGCTCACACATCGTTGCTTGTGCGCGAATTTTTGGCCAAAAACAACACACTAATGATGCCGCAGCCACCGTATTCCCCAGACCTGGCCTCCTGTGACTTTTTCTTGTTCCCGAAACTGAAGAGGCACATGAAAAGACGACGCTACGCTACGATTGAGGAGATACAGACGGCATCGAAGGAGGAGCTGAACAAGATCACAAAAAATGATTTTTTGGAGTGCTTCGAGGGTTGGAAAAACGTTGGCACAAGTGAATAATATCTGATGGAGATTACTTTGAAGGAGACAAAATAAATATTCATGAATAAATAAATTTTAAAATTTAAAATAATTTTTGAAGAAACACAAAATTCGCGATACTTTTTGAACAGACCTCGTATAAAGTGTATCAAGAAGTATTTACATTTTCATAACATTACTTTAATAATTCTCTACATGATAATGAGAGAGAAATCATTACCCAATTTTAATTATTTTACATTGGTACATTGATGCATTTACAAAATGCAATGAATATTTTTTAAGTTTTTTTTGTTTTATGATCGCTTACAAAGATCGATTCCATCTATCATTTTATATGCAAAACAGTGATTTATGTGATATTATCGAAAAGTGAAATATTTTATAAGATATTTAATACTTTTTGTGTTAAAAAATATCAGAATAAAAAATGAAATATCACAGAAATTATTCACTTTTCAATAATCTTGCACTAATACTTTTATACACAGAATAAATAGAAAAATTTATTATTGTTAAAAAAACTATATAATTACATAAAAATTTGTGGTTGACCCACATTTGACTTCGACGCCTCCATCTACGGTCAAACTGATGAGATCAGTAAAGAGATCTTTCTCTACCATATAATTTTTATTTAATGTTTTCTTTTTTAATTTCTTTGATTACGAGATATTCGACAGTATATACTACAGAACTTTGGCCTACTCTTATATGCGGCCCTATGGAAGTTTTACAAAAATAGTTATTTTTAACTGCCTTTACCTTATATTTCCCACTGGAACGAAGCCCAGTAGGAGCGCAGAGCAAAACTTACGATGGTTGTTTAATAAGTTGTATGATATAAAATAAGAATTATATATATATATATATATATATGGGTCATTCCATGTGAAAGGAGTACGCTCAAAAATTAGATTTGATGGAAACCTATAGCAATCGGTAGTACTATTTTAGAAAACATTTGTCGAATTTTTTCGGATTTTTTGACCCACACCATGAGCTCCTATGACTCATAAAATTCTAATTTTTGCTTCGACTACCAGTTTCTTAATTCTCGTCGTCGTCGTCGTGCCAATAAAAAAAATCTGTAACCATTGTATCTTTATAGCATTTTTCCCGTAGAATCTGAAAAAAATATTTATAAAATGTTAGGGGGTAGTAGTTTAGTTTTCACCCTTATTTTGAGATTTTAAAGTTTAAAATTAAAATTTCGCAAAATACGCCACGTTCGATTTTTTTTTGTTTTTTTTATTTTATTCCTATTTAAATTTGCTTTCAATTACGTCATGTCTCATGATGGTAATCGACCTGGGACAGGCCCAACCGTCTTGAGGGTTGAGATATAACGGTAAAAAGGTGGATTTTTGCCTTTGGGCCTTATGTTGGGCCTGTTCCAGGTCGATTACCATCATAAGACATGACTTAATTGAAAGCAAATTTAAAAAGGAATAAAATAAAAAAAACAAAAAATCGAAGGTGGCGTACTTTGCGAAATTTCGATTTTAAAATTTAAAATCTCCAAATAAGGGTGAAAACTACCCCCTAAAATTTTATAAATATTTTTTCAGATTCTACGAGAAAAATGCTATAAAGTTACAATGGTTTCAGATTTTTTTTATTGGCACGACGACGACGACGAGAATTAAGAAACTGGTAGTTGAAGCAAAAATTCGAATTTTATGACAGCCATAGAAGCTCATGGTATTGGTCAAAAAATCCGAAAAAATTCGACAAATGTTTTCTAAAATAGTACTACTGATTGCCATAGGTTTCGATCAAATCTAATTTTTGAGCGTACATTCACCCTTTCACATGGAATGACCCATATATTAAGATAATCGGAAAGTTCCGTCCATCTAGCGAAAAGTAGCTAAGTTAGAACTGTCGGTAACTCTAATGTCTAAACGAAGGTTAATTTTTAGTTTTACCATCTATCAATAAAATTCAGTACATAAAGATATACGTTCGCATCAATAAGATATACGTTCGTATCAATTGTTTCTTTCTGTTTCAAAATGTCGAAATTTGAGCCAAATATGCGTCATTTGAGCAGTGTTAATTTTTTGCTCTAAATGGAAAAAAACTGAAGCTGAAGCTTATCGAATGCTTGTAGAAATTTATGGTGATAGTGCTCCTTCTGACAGAATATGCAGAAAATTGTTTCAACGCTTTGAAAATGGTGATTTTAATGTAGAGGACAAAGAGCGTTCTCGACGGCCAAGAACATATGAAGACGAAGAATTGTAGGCATTGGTGGATGAAAACACATGTCAAACTCAAAAACAACATGCAAAAGCATTATACTGTGCTCAATCTGTCATTTCCAATAGTTTGAACGCCTAGAGAAAAGTTTACAAGGAAGAAAAATGGATCTCAATTGAAATGAAGCCAAGCGATATTGAACGGCGAAAAACCATTTGCGAAATTCTGCTTGCTAGACATCAAAGAAAGGGGTTTTTGCATTGTATCATTACTGGGAATGAAAAGTGGATATATTTTGACAACCCCAGACGTTGAAAAATCATTTGGGACCCCGGCCAATCTTTAACATCGACGCCAAAGCGGAATATCCACGGAAAGAAGCCAAATGCTCTGTATTTAGTGGGATCAGAAGGATGTAGTGCACCATGAGCTGTTTAAATTTGTCAAACAGTCACAGGGCATCTCTACCCAGAACGAATTATCCATTTGAACTGAGCATTGCACGAAAAACGATAAAAATATGAAACAAGACAGCATTAAGTGATTTTACTTCATGATAACGCCCGGCCTCACGTCACAAAACTTGTCAAGGAAACGTTTAGAAGCACTTCGCTGGGAAGTGCTATCCCATGCGGTTTATTCATCAAGCTGTGCCCCTTTTGACTACCATTTATTTCGGTCAATGTCACACGCACTTTCCAATGAAAGAAAAATGAGTCTCTTACTAGATAGCCTTCAAAGATGAGTCATTCTTTCGACGCAGAATTCGCTTGCTGCCCGAAAGTTTGGAAAAAGTCACATTTAACAATGGGCAATATTTTGACTGATCTCTTCGCTACTTTGTCATTTTGTTTCTTAAATAAAAGCATACTTTTGCAAAAAACGAACGGAACTTTCCAATTCAGCTAATATATTAGGTGCTTGAATTAATTCTCGCTATTGACTAATAAAAATCAGTATTTGAACTATTTCAACATGGCCGAAAGTGATTTTTGATGTAACAAGTGTAGAAGTATGAAACCGGAATTATTTTGTAAAAATTACACGTCTGTTGTTTGAAAATGATAAAAAATATTTAATCAAAATAATGTCCATTGCCATTTATACATTTTTTCCACCTCTCCGGCAGTTTATGAATGCCACACCAAAAAAACATTTCTTCTTTTGAAGCAAACCAGCTATCGAGCCATTTTCGTACATTTTCATACGAGTTGAAGCGTTGTTCAGCGAGATCGTGTTCCATTGATGCGAATAGATGATAATCGGATGGAGCCAAGTCTGGAGAAGAAGCCGCATCCGTTAGTATTTCCCAACTGAATGCCTCGATCGTTTCACTGACCCGTTTTGCTGTGTGTGATGGGGCATTATCATGGAGCAAAATGACTTTGTGTTGCCTCTTTCCATATTCCGGTCGTTTTTCACGCAATGCTTTATTTAAATCGATCATTTGCTGTTAGTAGCGATCAGTGTTAACGGTTTCACCAGATTTTAGCAGCTCATAATAGATCACACCCTTCTGATCCCACCACACACAAAGCATTGTCTTCTTTCTAAAGCGATTGCAGCGGATGTCGATGGTTCGCCTGGATTCACCAATGATTTCTGACGCTTAGGATTCTCAAAATATATACATTTTTCATCACCTGTCATGATACGATGGACTTTCTTTTGTATCTGTCGAGCAGCATTTCAGAGATGGTTTTTCGATTTTCTTGCTGTCTTTCATTCAGTTCATGCGGAACCCATTTTCCCACTTTCTGAATCTTTCCCATGGCTTTCAAACGAATTGAGATAGCTTTCTGCGTCACATTTAATTCATCCGCGAGTTCTTGTTGAGTTTGAGTATCATCTTCATCCAATAAGGCTTGCAATTCGTTGTCTGCGAACTTTTCCGGTGGTTTCCCACGCTCTTCGTTTCTCACGTCAAAATCACCACTTTTGAATTTTTTCAACCACTCGAAGCACTGCGTTTTACCAAGAGCATGTTCACCGTAAGCTTCGACAAGCATTCTATGTGATTCTGCAGCAGTTTTCTCCAAATGATAACAAGAAACCAATGCTGTCCGCAAATCTTAATTTGTAGACGCAAAACTCGACATATTTAAGGTTATAGGAAAATATACCGGTGTGTGGAACTTGGGTTGTTGTGTGTTGAAAATCTTTGTCAGCTGTTAGAGGGAGATGATAGCGCTGCAGAAGCGGTCTTACGGTTTCTAAACTGATGGCTAGCATCATCTATAGGGAAATTCTGGTTTCATACATCTACATCTGGTATTTGAAAGTACTGTCAATAATCTTTAATAATCAGTGTGTGACATTAGATCGTAGTGCAACACAAGTTTTTATTGCATTAAAAATGTTGGTTGCCGTACGAAAAAAAGAATATTTGTTTGTAGCTTTATATTCTGCTTTCATCTAAAGAAATCTACTGCTGAAGATCAGCGTTTACTAAAGGAGGCTTATGAGTAACAGGTTCCATTTCGAACAACTTGCAGAGATTGTTTCAAATAATTCACAGGCAACGATTTTGACGTAAAGGACAAGAAGCGGCCCGGTCACCCAAGAAAGTTCATAGATGGAGAATTTGAGGTGTTACTGGTAGAAGATTCATGTCAGACTCTCAAAAAGTTGTCGGAAACACTAAATGTTGATGAATCAACCATTAGCAAACGTTTAAAAGCAATGGTAATGGTCCAGGAACTAGGAAAGTATGTTCCACGTGAATTGTGAGGATGAAATATTGCGAAACGTTTAACCATTTGTGAATTGCTGCTTTAAAGACAAAAACGGAAATAATTTGTGTCAATCCTAAGAATCCTAAGAATGAAGAAATCATGGGTGCATCCCGGCAAACCATCAACATCAACGCCAAAACAGGATATTTATGGAAAGAATGTCATGCTGTGAATTTGGTGGGATCAAGTCGATGTAGTGTATTATAAGCTGCTGTATCCGACAAACCATCAATGCTGAATGCTACCGACGATAATTACTTAATTTGAATCAAGCGCTCAAAAAAGAACGCTACAATACGCAGAGAGATATGACAAAATTATTTTTCTCCATGACAATGCTAGACCGCATGTTGCAACACCAATGAAAGAAATCTTGGAGGCACTTGGAAGGGATGTTTTGCTCCACCCGCCCTATTCGTCAGACGTTGCTTCTTCAGATTTCCATTTTTTTCGATCGATGCCGCATAGCCATTCTGAGCAGCGTTTCAGTTCTTTCGAAGATATTAAGAAATGGCTCGACTGAATCGCCTAAAAAAATCTGAATTTTTCTACAGCGAAATTCATGTGTTATCCGAAAAATAGGAAAAAATTTTAGCTTCCGAAGGATAATACTTCGAAAAAGTTATAACATACTGAACTCTTGAAATAAACATGTGTTTTTGTAGCAAAAAACAGCAAGAATTAATTCAAGCACCTAATATATATATTGTGACGTGGCGGCTCGGAGCGCCTGTCACAAGGGCCCTATCGCGTATAGAGTGGCGCGCTCCCGCAAGTGTCGAATTTAAACAACCAGTGTTTTTTTGTTGTTGTTTCTTTGAGTTAGCGGAATAGCGAAGACCGCGCGCCGCGGGCGCGCGGTAGCGGTAGAGCCGAGCCCTGCGCCCCTGGAGAATGTAAAATCCCGCTCCGAATGGCGGCGAGAAGAGGGCCGAGCGTCGACTGCCGGGCGGAGGACCTAGGCCACCCAAGGCTTCCACCGGACCCTACGGCCTCACCGCCCTCTGATCTGTGCCAACCGACGAGAAGCCGCTACCGACACCGCCGGGGCTATCGTTCCGACCCCTCGGCGACGGTAAGGCCGGCGGGCCGAGGTCGCGCTCAAGGACGAGGAGCCCGGAGCCGCGGTACCGTGCCGAGATTGGCCGGCGGTAAAGCGGCGGGCTAAGAGGCGACTCGGGAACCGCCGGCAGAGATCCGGCTGCTGAGGAGGGGATAATGGAACCGTAAGGGAAGGGGAAGACTACTGTTTAAAAATCGGAAGTCTCCCCGAAGAGTTAGTTGAGGTTCTGAAAGTTTTGGTGTTGAGCCCGCAGTTTTGAAGAAATCTGCGTTGGCTATCGACAATTATCGACGTAGAAAGAGAGAGAGAGAGAGAGAGAGAGAGAGAGAGAGAGAGAGAGAGGGAAATCTAGGACGAGGATCGTCGAGGACATCCACAACAAAGAGAAATATTCATGGCCACAAAGCAATGCTTTGCATTTGGTGGGATATGCACGGCGTAGTTTATTATGAGCTATTGAGACCGAACTAAAGTATCACGGGGGATTGATATCAATCATAATTAAACCGTCTGAATGAAGCATTGTTAGAAAAAAGGTCAGTAGCCAGCAATCGACGTAAAGTCGTGCTTTTGCACGACAACGCTCGACCACACGTTGCCAAAGCCGTCAAAGAAACACTGATGCAGCTCGAGCGCCGGGCGGAGGACCTAGGCCACCCAAGGCTTCCACCGGACCCTACGGCCTCGCCGCCCTCTGATCTGTGCCAACCGACGAGGAGCCGCTACCGACACCGCCGGGGCTATCGTTCCGACCCCTCGGCGACGGTAAGGCCGGCGGGAAGTTCTCCCGCACCCAGCGTTTTCACCAGACTTAGCTCCTTCGGACTATTACTTGTTCCGGTCGATGCAGCACGGCTTGGTGGATACACACTTCAGAAATTACGAGGATGTGCGAAAATGGATCGACGAATGGATTGCATCAAAAGACCAATCGTTCTATCGTCGCGGAATCTACGCGTTGCCCGAAAGATGGGAAAAATGTATAGCTAGCGAGGGAAAATACTTCGATTAATGTATTTTTTGTTTTTGATGTCGAAATAAATGAGTTTTTTAAACAAAAAAACCGCAGGAACTAAGTTTACCACCTAATATTTACGTATTTATTTATTTATTTATTTATTGTAATGAATTATAATGTTTAAACTTTCATATTTGTTGATTTTATAATTATGTTTGACTATGTTATTGAACACTCTGACGGATTTACTAGACTTTTGAAACGTACACTGGGAGTCTCTCTTCTACGTCAAACAGAAATTGTGCCCCAATTATTATTTCAAATCCCAAATCTTTAATAATCTATTTAAAGTATTTGGCTGTCATTAATTGACGCTCTGACAATGTGTGGAAAATGATGTTTTAAGAGTAAATTAATGCAATATTAATTGCGATATAGAGTCAGTTAGACATGGAAAAATAACTGCCCTCATGCGTTTAAAAATGACAATCTGTCATTGTGTGCGATAACGCTATCAAACTTATTATCCTCTTGTATAAAATTAATCGCCCCAACAACCTGCAATCGGCTCTAATAAGTTTTTCTATACTTTCATTTGATTATAAATTTCAGAGTCTAATATTATACAATTCTTTCGATTAAAATGAATTTGTTCTGGTGACAATGGAATACATTGTATTCACTTTTTAGTTTCGAGTAAAAATATTTTCTCAACATTTCAGAGTGAAAAATTTCTTTTATACGAATAAATACTTACATTCTAGAGACTCGGCTATTACTCTACTTTTCGAGTGAAATTTTACTACAATAAATTTAAAGTATGTGATCAAAGATAAAAATAGGTAAATGTTAGTCATCCAACAAATAACTTTTTGTACGTATACAAAGTTATTCGAACCTTACAGAGCAAAATTAATACTGAAATTGATTAAAGAATTAACACTGATTAGATACTGGCAGTATTTTAACAATTATTTAGCAAATACTTAACCAATGATTAATATATTTTATATTATATACTTAAAAAAATTGAATATATGTTTCAAAAATTACAGTAATTAAATAAATGTAATAGAAAAAAAAGAAAAAGGAAAAACGAAAAAAAATGTTTACTCAGTACAATATTGAACCTAAATTATCTAGTTAATTCAAGCATCTTAGATTTTCTGCTATCGAAATATTTATTTGATTTTCGCTCACGATCTGTTGTATTTTCACTGCTTTCTCAATATTTAATCATTGCAAATTATTTCTATTAAATTTCTGTAAGATTATATTTCATCACTACTGCGCTATTAAACATTAGTACTTAATTATTCACATGAATGATAAGATAATATTTAATACTACAATCCTGAGCATTGAAATATTTAGAATCACTGCGAGCTCTGTAATTTAATCATTATGAAAAACTAATAACAACGTTTTAAATATTAAAAATTAATTAATTACTAATTTAGCAGTGATAAATTCCTGTTAATACAATATTGGTGTTATGTGAATGTATATTTATCATTCTAAATTTCGAAAGATCGTAAATTATCATTTCGTACCGAGAATCATCCAGACCGTAAACCTGACCAATGTCAAGATACTGAGCTTGAAGATGAGATAGATGTTGACGGTAACGGCAATCGCGGGGACGAACGGTAAGCCTGGAGTCATAAACATCACGCTATTCCTAAAACAGGAAAGCGCTTGAAGTTGGTAATTAGTTCGTTCAATCGTTTCACGGTTGAAATTGCAACTCGTAATTCACGAATTACGCAAATTCCTAAAGTAAACAACATCATACCTATTTTGTGGCTTTCGACTAATGGCGAGAAGTACACCGATTATGGCGAAAAGAAAGAAAAATAGTAATATTGTTGTAAACGTTCCCATGTTACCTGAAACACGAAGAAGAGACACGTTAAATACGGTGAAAAAATATATTAGGTCGACAAGGATGAAATTTGTAATTAATAATAATATTGCCTAATGTGACAGCTTATTAGTTGATATTAGTTTAATATATTACCGTTCTGTTTTTTTTTTGTTGGAAAGTTACATATCTCGCCTGTTTAAATAAATCATTGTAAGATTTAAAAAATATTAAAACCTTTTTTTTAAAAATTAATTTTGTTGAAAATGGAACAATCGAAAATTCGTACTATTATGAAGTATGAGTTCTTACGTGAATCTTTACTTACTACGGCATTACTACGGCAACGTAGACAGCGCGAAAAATTAATAGTGTATTTGGCTCTAGTGTTACTACACAGCAGACAGTATCATTGTTTCGCCAAATTTCGTACAGGTAATTTTAACCTCACAAATGAGCAACGCGGTCGCCCAGAATAAAAAGTCAATAATAACGAACTAAAGGTCTCCGTTGAGTCTGACCCATCTCAGAGTGCCTATGAATTATCGTTGAAGTTTGGTGTTAGCAAACAAACAATATTAACTCATTTAGCTCAAATCGGTAAAGTGAAAAAGTTGGATAAGTGGGTTCCACGTGAACTGAATTAGAAACAAAAGCATTTGGAATCTTGCTTGATGTTGCTTTCTCGTCACAAATCTGATCCATTTTTTAATCGAATTGTCACTTGTGATGAGAAATGGATCCAATATGACAATCGCAAACGTTCAGCATAGTGGTTGGAGAAGGATGAATCACCAAAACACACTCCAAAGCGCAATATTCATGAAAAAAAGCTGATAGTGAGTGTTTGGTGGTCTAGCGCAGGTGTGATCAATTATGATTTCATGAAACCTGGTTTACCGATCACAGCAGAAATATACTGCAACCAACTGGACGAAATGATGCAAAAACTTAAAGAAGAACAGCCTAGATTGGTCAACAGATCAAATCCTATTTTATTGCATGATAACGCTAGACCACACATTGCACAAATGGCTGTGGCAAAACCACAGGAATTGGAGTTGGAACTTCTTTATCATCCTCCATACTTACCAGACCTAGCCCCCAATGACTACCACTTCTTCCGCAATTTGGACTACTTTTTAATAGGAAAACAATTTATTTCCGACAATGCTGGAAAACTGGCCTTCCAGAAATTCATTGACTTTTGTCCGCCAGGGTTTTATACCACCGGCCTGAACAACCTGCCGCTTAAATGGCAAATGTGTATATGCAATATAGATGCATATTTCGATGAATAAAATAATTCCTTATATTTGTAAGTTATCAACCAACTTTGCCTTTTTTTCTACAAATTTCATCCTTGACAACCTGATATTAATTTTTTCACGGATGTAGAGACAGATATAGCGTAAATTTTTCTCACCCATTCCACAAACGATAATCAGGTCGAAGATAAGGATCAATAAATATAAGATCCCAACGAGTTTCATCACGTAACGTCCTGATGCCTCCGTCGCTGGACCTCTGTCCACCCATGGGAATATAGCGGGGCAAAGATATTGCGCTGCCTAAGGAGGACAATCGCGATTTATTATAAATGTAAGGAAATATAAGGAATAGAATTTTTTACAATAATTTCATATTTCCTATATTACGGATATCCTTATATCGAGAGATGAATCTAATCGTATGGCGAGATAAGAATATACGATATAATGCGCGATCCAAGAAATAGATGCACTAAGAGAAATGCCATTAATATTATAATCATTTTCAGCAAATCAATTATATCTCTTCTCCTTGTTGTAATCCAAAAATAGTAATAATAATAAGTACGTAAGGTTACTATCACTATCACTAAAGTAATATATTGGGTCTATGCATAATTCCGTTGCGAAAATTGAGTAAATTTCAAACGCAAAATATTTAGCAAAAAAAGCGTTTTTAATGAACTAAATATGTTCTATTCTGTTCAATGACTTTCTGCCATCTTTCCACGAGCTTCATTATCCCTCTTCCATTCTGTTCTGAGATTTTTGGGCAAAGAAGCCGTCCAAGTGGTTTTTAAGGATATCCAGGGAACTGAAGGTATTGTTATTCAAATTGTCCTGCAGCGCCCAGAACAAGTGATAGTCTGAAAGTGCATGGTCCGGACAATACGGTGGGTGCATCAAAACATCCTACCCAAGCCGAAATACCTTTTGCAAGGTAATCAGAGAAACATATGGTCTAGTGATGTTCTAGTGGAACACAACGTCTTTTTGTTTGTCAGTTCGGGCCGCTTCTGATTGTTTGCTAGCTTTAATTTAGCCAGTTATGAGCAGTACCTGGTCGATCGTTTAATTTAACCAGTTATGAGCAGTACTTGGTCAATCGTTTTGATGGGTGGCAGCAGATCATAATAGACGATTCTTTTCTAATACCACCAGATACTGAGCATAACATTCTTCAGGTGTAATCCAGCCTTTACGACCGTTTCAGCAGCCTCCCTGCGCTTCGACCATGATCATTATCAACTGACGTTGCTATAGACAATTTACTTTTCATTGCCAGTATATATCCGCTTTAAAAATGGTTCGTTTTGATGGCGTTTGAGCAGCAAATCGCAAGCTGAAATTCGGTCCATTTTATTCTTTTCGCTCAGTTTGTGCGGCACACAAACATCAAACTTGTTTACCATCCAAAGTTTCCGTAAATGTCTTAAAACAGTTGATTAGTCAATATTGAGGTAATGTCCGATCTCTGTAGTCGTCAAATGCCGATCGTAGTCGATTAAAGCCTTTATTTCATCGACATCAGTAGTGACTGGCCGACCAGAGCGAGGAGCACTTTAGAGATTAAAACCTCTGCAACGAAATTTTCCAAACTATTTCCGACACATACTTTTGTTTATGATATTTCTCTCCGTACACAGAGCAAAACTTTTTGTGAGTTTGAAACGCGTTTTTGTCTTTTCGGAAATAAAAAAGCAGAATGCATCGAAAATTTGCTTTTTTACTTTCCATTATCAAAATATAATTAAACTTCGTATACGTCACAGATCTCAATAAATACTTTCATAAAATGTCGGCACAAATTTCAGCTTTCACTTAATGTACGACACTTTATATGTTTGACTCATGTGCGAGTGAAAAAATTACTGCTAAAGACATCTGTCGGAATTTCGCTACGCAATTATGCATAGACCCTATATATTATAGAAAAATGGGTCTTCTGATTATAATTCTCTCACTTATTCAATTATATTGGGTGAGTGCAAAAGTTCGTGCGGAGTTTGTGAGTAAAAGTCAGACAGTGATTAGGCAAACAAAGTTCTTTATTCAATCAATGATATATTCTCCATCGTTGTCTATAATCTTTTTCCAACGTTCTGGCGCATACGGATGCCCCGATCATAAAAACTGCGNAGACACGACGTTTTTTAAGGCATCCAAAGAGTCAATTTTTTTTCCATTTAAATGATTTTGCAATGACCGGAACAAGTGATAATCAGAAGGTGCGATATAAGGAGAATACGGTGGATGAGTCAAGACATCCCATTGCAGGCTGTTTAGTTTGCGCAGCGTCTGTCTCGAAACGTGTGATCTTGCGTTGTCGTGGAGAAAAACTACGCCCTTGCGATTTGACAAATTCGGACGTTTCTGTTTGATTTCTCAATTCAGATTGGTTAATTGGCGACAGTACTTGTCCGAATCAATCGTTTGACCAGCGGGGAGAAACTCAAAATAAATTATGCCCTTGCAATCCCACCAAACACAGAGCATCACCTTCATCGGGTGTAAACCGGCCTTTGCCATTGCTTCACCATGCTCACCTGCCTGTTTCCATGTGCGTTTGCGCTGAACATTGTTGTACAGGACCCATTTCTCATCGCCCGTCACTAATCGATCCAAAAACGGCTCGTTTTTGAGCCGCCCGAGTAAAAAAACGGCAGCAGAAACTCGCTGGATTTTGTTCCTCTCCGTCATCAAATGGGGCACCCATACATCGAGCTTCAAATCGAAACCGATTTTTTTTAAACGCCGAAAAGCGGTTGATCGGTCAACGTTAAGTGCTGTAGCAACTTCCTCTGTTGAAATTCGCGGAGTATTCTGAACTAAAGTTCGCACAACATCGTCATCAATGTCTGAAGGTCGACCTGAGCGTGGCTCGTCTTCAAGGTTAAACTGTCCGCGGCGAAATTTCGCAAACCATTTTTCCACAGTTCGTTTAGCTGGTGCTTGATCTTGATAAACCTCTTGAATGTTTTTTACGGCTGCTGCAACGTTTATTCCTTTCCGAAACTCGTAAAGCATAACATGCCGTAAATGCACCTTTTCGACACTCATTTTGAAAGTAATCTTTCTCGAAGCAGTTCGTATCTACACAAATTCTTTTGTTTGAAATGAACGCTGCACACATCACCTTTCCAACGATATGTCTTACGGAGATGGCGGTATTAATGACAAAACTTTACGCCGCTTCTAACGCCATCTATTGCACCTCCGCAAGAACTTTTGCACTCACCCAATAGTTATATATATTGGTATATATTATGTATACCAACAGCTTTTCACACTATGGGATCGTAGCTATGCCAACATGTCGCTAAGTGCAATGTAAGAATATCTTTGCTCTGGTGTCAAATTATTAAATGTTCTTATAAATAATCATATATTTTTTAATGACTTACTCTTATCAGTTTCTACTTGAGTTAATTAGTATGATAATTGAGGGAAGGGTGTTGTTGGCGATACCATTAGATATCGCCAACGCTTTCAATACCCTCCCCGGAGCCATGTAGAGGTGACCCATGTTCATTACGGGATGCGGCCATATCAGGTTTCCATTATTAAGGATTATTACTTCAGCGGCCGGAAGCTGGGGTACACCGTTCAAGGTAGACTTCAGAGCTAAAGGGAAATGCGATGCGGGGTTCCACAACGGTCATTATTGGGCCTAGTATTGTGGAACCATGCATATGACCGCGTGGTCGGCATAGCTCTCCCCCTGGCAAGCAGCTCGTTTGTTATGCAGACGACACAATTGTGCTGCCCGGNGGGGGGGGGGGGGGGGAAGACGCCAGCCCTTGCGCAAGTCGTAGTCGGCTGCGCCGTGCGCTCCATCCGGGAGATGGGCTTGGAGGTTACGCTCCAAAAGTCCTAGGCTATTTGGTTTCACGGTGGCTCGTCGGGGGCGCCTCCTTTGAATTAGATCTTGGTGGGATCGCATCGGGGTGGAGCCCACGATGAATTATCTGGGCCTCATTCTGGATGGCATCTTGGGGTTCAGGTGGCATTTTGAGATCTTGGCCCCCAGGCCAACGCGCAGAGTGGTCTCCTGCCCAATATCGGCGGTCCAAGCACGAGAGTCAGACGGCTCTATATGAACACAGTCTACTCCATGTACCTCTACGGTCTGGGTTAGCGAGGCGGTGGCCAAACGGCGCATCAAAATGATGATGCGCCGGTCGCAGCGATGATGCGCCGGTCTCACCACTCGCCTCGTCAGGTATTATAGGACCATGTCTCACGCGACCGCTATAGCTCTCGCGGTGGTGATGCCCACGGAGCTCCTTGCGCAAACGCATAAAGAAACGTACATGCGCACGAGGAAGCTTCACGAGACCGAAGAAGGAGTCTCGCGGGTTAACTCTTGTAAAGAAGCAAGTCCAGTAGCGGGCTGTCCTAGTACACTCCAGCTGGACGACCCGCGGTCGCCGGGCTGGCGGACCGTCGATGCCATTGGCGTCTGCAGGAGTGGCTGGACAGGGCCCATAGAGGGCTGACCTTTCGAATAACGCTGGTGTTCACCGGGCATAAATGCTTCAGGGAGTATTTGTAGTTGATCGGAAGGGAGCGCACGGCGGTCTGTCACGACTGCGCTGCCAGGACTTGGCGCACCGCACGCTGGAGCACTGTTCGGCATGGGCAGTGCAGCGCTGGGACCTGGTCGCAGTGGTGGGGGCAAACCTCTCTTTGTTCGCACGATGCTCCGGAGCGAGAGGAACTGGACGGCGGACTCCTCCTTCTGCGAAGATGTAATGAAGCAAAAGGAGGACGCCAAGAATAACAGGCGGGGAGAGGTAGAGCCTCCCGTTGATAGTAGTTTTGAAGGGGGCGGGGATGGAGGAGGTGTTTTCCTAGGAAAAAGAGAAGACACGCCCCTCCCTTCATCCTCGCTTATAGGAAGGGGATCGGCTGACGCCCCGCTGGAGAAATGGATTGGCCGTCTCCGGGAAGAGGTGTCCCAAATCCTCTTTAAAGTGGGGGTGTCGGCTGAGAAGTGTGCGACGGGCGTAAGCCGGCTAGACTGGGACGGGTCCCCGGAGCGTATAACCTCTCACCGGGCATACAACTGGGGCCCTGCAAGAGGAGGAGTGACTGGGGCGTCCAGCTCCTCCCTCCTCCCGCAGAATGAAAGAACCCCGCCTTCCTAATAGGGAGGGGGACAGTTACATGTGGCGGGGACACGTTTATGCGGTCCCCGTTACCGGTCTGGATGGGTCCCCGAGTCCGGGGCGGAGTATGAAATCCTCCGCCCCGGGCAACGCAAAACAGGGTACCCTGGGGAGTGTGGGATACCGCCCACGCCCTCCCGAGAAGAGATACGACCGGTGGCCCGCTTAAAGGAGCGCCGGTAAAAAAGGAAGGGGGAAGGGTCTGGGCGGGAACCTGGATTCTGACCAACATCCTCCACATGGCGGTGGAAGGAAGGCTGTATAGTCCTCCACCTCGAAGGGACGGACTGTTACATCCTTGTTCAGAACGTTAATATTTTGCAGAGGAACCACCATAGAAAAATGCCGCTATCGATGCCTGTGTTGCCGAACCGCCAAAGAATAAACGCGGCAGGGGTTTTAATGGGTATGCCCGTCTCTTGGAATGAGACGGGAGAGTTCCACATACTCCCAGCACTCTCCCCGAGCTCCCGGAGAATTCGTAATGCATTGCCCCCCCCCCCCTAAAAAATAAAAGTTTCTGTGGTAGTTCTGTGGTATTTCGTTTCTACGTCGGTAATTGAGTTTCGAAACCCACGGTGTTAAGTGGAAGATTAAGCTAGCAATTAAATTATACAAAAAATAATTACAGCATTTTAAGTACCATATTAATCACACCATTATATAAGTTCAAAATATCAAACCAATTAAATAACACGTAAATTTGAAAAAAACGTTATCCAAGCAAACGTTAAGAGAAGGAAGATTGTAACGGAAAGAAGTTTAGTTAAATTTATTTTGTAATGAACAAACCAAACGGGATTCGGTTAAAAGAAATGGAATTTTTATTTTTGTGAACCAAATCTGATACTTCAAAAAAATTTTGATTCTTTCAACTAAAATGAGTTTGGTTCATCCGTTGTCAGCTGAATTCAACCAAACATTGTATTTCGTATGTTATTTTCTTGATATGCTATTTGGGTATAACTATTAATTTCTTATATTTTTGATTAAACATAAAACTTTTTTTATAGAATTTTAAATAAAATGAAAAATTTCATTAAAATTATAATCATTTTCGGTAGCAAACTATATTTTCTACTGATTTTAACAAAAAAACAATAGTAATAACAATATATATGTAAGGTTATTATCACTATGTAACACTGANTTTTTATATGTTATAATTCAAAACGTTTTATTACTTATTGGCACCCCTAATATCCAAATAATACATAATATCATTCGTATATAATATTACATTAAAAATACTTTGGATGTACGCAAAATGTTCCTGCAACATTTCTCGGCATATAATTTCTTGTATATTCTTATATTCAAGATATAGGAGCTTAAAATAACATGTCCTCAATATATTATATATATTATCAGCATGTGCATGGTATATTCGGCTCATATTTCGAATATTCTGAGAATATGTATTATATATTAGGTTATGTAGTATGAAATATTCGATTTCTTTAATATTAAATTTGAAAGTCGATATCTTTAATATTTCACTTTGACAGTTCTTAATTTTTTATTGTGAAGTTACATCATCACTTTTTTAAACGCATGTTTTGATTTTTGATTATCTTTCGAAATGTTTTTTTCAGATCAATTTTTGTGAATTCAATGGTAAGTCGAAAATTCAAGTTATTTTCAAATATGAGTTTTGCCGTGAAATCTATTTAGCGCAAACAGCTTGAAATATTAACTACGTATTTGGTGAGGATATAGCTAATGAACGCACAATACATCGATTTGAGAAGTTCCGTTCTGGTAATTTTAATCTTGAAAATGACCAAGGTGGATTATAATGAGCTAAAAGCTATAGTGGAAGCTGATACATCTCAAACTACTCGTGAATTAGCAGCAAGATTTGACGTTACTATTCCAAATATATTGAAGAATTTGAAACAAATCGGCAAAGTGAAATAGAATTAAAAATGCTGGATAGAAGATTTCCGTATGAATGAAAGAAGTGTCAGAAGAGCAAATGTCTCGAAGCTTGCTTTTCTTTGCTGCCACAGCATAAAGGCGAACCGATTGTATATCGTACTGTTACATGTGATGAAAAATGGATTCTTTTCGACAATCATACAGGGTTTGTCCGGAAAGTAATATCAGTGATTTTTTTTTACGCGACTGACTATCAGAGCGCGCTCGAATCGATTGGGAATGGTAGAGGGTCAGCTAACGAATGTTGAGTCACTCAGTCTTCTCCCGCCAGCCGCATAGTAAGGACATGCGTTTCCGTGGAAGTCGTTTTGTGACCTCATGCAAGTAAAAATGCAGCGCTCGTTAGAACAAAAGATGGCGATCAAGTTTTGCGTTAAACTTGGCAAGACCGCGGCGGAAACTCTTCCAATGATCAAGACAGCTTTTAAAGAAGATACTCTGTCGGATCAGCAAGTGTTCCGGTGGCACAAGGTTTTTTTGGAAGGTTGGGAAAAGGTCGACGATCCAAAATCAAGACGATATTTATTGTATTTTTTGATATCAAAGGACTGGTCCATCACGAGTTTGTATCACCTGGTATAACTGTAAACGCTAAATTTTACGTCGGAGTATTGAAGAGACTGAAATGCAGAGTTCAACGCGTCCGGCCGGACATCGCAAAGGACTGGAAGTTGCATGATGACAACGCGCCGGCCCACAGCTCCTTCCTCGTCACTAACTACCTGGCCAAAGCAGGGGTGCCAACGATTCTCCAGCCTCCGTACAGTCCGGACGTCGCTCCCCCCGACTTCTTTCTGTTTCCACGCCTGAAAGGACCCATGAGAGGAAAGCATTTCAAGACCATTGAGGGGATCTAAGCAGCTTGCACCGCGGCTTTAAAGGACATTCCGTAGGAGGCCTACAGTGGCGCATTCGATGCCTAGCTCGCTGGAGCCAATGTGTCAACACAGGAGGAGCTTATTTTAAAGAATTTTGATGTGTTGTAATGAAAAGTTCAATAAATTTTTTTTAATCGACTCAATGACATTACTTTTTGGACAGACCCTGTAAGTGTTCGGTATAATGATCGGATAAAGATGAAGACTAAATACAGTCCGAAACCGATTATTTACCAAATAAGCAAATAGGGTCTGTTTAACGGTCCAGCGTAAGTATTATCTACTACAGCTTCTTGAAACCTGGCCAATCAATTACAGTGGATGTCTACTGCAACCAATTGGACGAAATGATGAGGAAGCTTGCGATTAAGCAGCTAAGATTGGTCAATAGAGACTGGCCAATTCTTATGTAAGACAACGCTTGACCACATGTCGCACAAACAACGATGCTCAAACTACGAGAGTTGGAAACTCTTTATCGCCCGACAGATCTTGCACCACAGACTATCACTTCTAGCGAGCATTGAACCATTTCTTGCAAGGAAAAATATTCAATTCTCAAAAATCTGCGGAAAACGCCTTTTGCAATTTCATTGCCACTTGCTTTCCATGTTTTTTCGCTGCCGGCATAAATAAGCTACCGTGAGAGGGCACAACTGTCAATTTAGGTGCATACTTTGATTAATTTAGGTGCATACATTCATTAATTGTATTGTTTCTTGTTTCAAATATAATGAACCAAACGTAAAACATTTGATTCGAAACCGGACATTTCATATCTAATGACCTAATATTTCTACGATATTCGTGGAATATTTCCAGGGTTTACTTGTATTGTATAAGTATGTTCTGATTAAAGTCCTAAATATAAATAGAAAAGCATGAATTAAGAAATCGGTTGGACTGGTCATCTGGATCACACGATCTAGGCGATATTTTGTTCAGCGATTAGTAAGTTATAACGTTTTTATTATATATTTTTAAGTATATCTTTTCAATGATAGTTATTTATTTATATTTAGGACTCTAATTTAGACGAAATGCTATTTTTCCTCTTCGAGTTTATCACGATTTGACAATAAGAACTTTATTTCATTGAAACCCTCGATTTCGAGTTGGTGAGCCCCGATTACTACCTGCAATCGACGCTGTAGATAATTCAACGGCGGCCCGATAATCGGCGTATTTCCGGGATATTGGTGAGTGCTACCACAACTTGAAGCAGCCGCGGCCGCGTGCACGCTACCGTAGAACTTATTTTCCGTTCTGTCACTGACAAGATACTGATCGTCCTTGCCTAATCCCACTTCGTCTTCCTCGCCGCCGTACGTGTCATCCGAGTCCGGAGAAGAACTGTTGCATCTTCTCACTCGGCGTACCTGCAATAGAAAATGTCACTTCATCGCACATTGTCATTTCGTTTCATATTAATCCACATTGAGACACACCAAACGTATTCAATGTCATCTATCTCATCGATGGAAAAATATTTTAAAAAATAATAGGTCTAAGTAACGAAATCGAAAGCCTGAAAATTTAAAAACCTTAACTCTTAAGCTGTGGCTAAGTAGTGGTCAAAGAATTTTATTATTGCATAATCAATGTCTTATATACTGTACCATTTTTAGATTGAGAGTTTTTTACACTTTTTTACAATTTTTTACAATTTTTAGTCTTTACGCCTCCGCATATACTTCCATAATGCGCTATGTTACATATTGACCGTAAACTTAATTCGAATTCCAAATTTGGCATTCACTGGCCAAATTGACCTAAATAAAAAATTATTATCTCATATTTGATGAGAATAGGACGTAAAGTCCACATCGAGTCGACGTGGACCATCTATATAGAATTCACATTAACAGTTGCATCGACAGGGTCTCAATAATAGAATTCGAATCTACGTCGATATTTTGATTGGATTTTCAATGAAGATAATACGAATGCCTTTTAACTCTAAAAATAGTAATGTTTGCCGTTCTTCTACGTAGAAACTTAAGGAAAAAGAGCTTCTAGTATACAAAGAAAGAAACAGTCCCTTCATATGTTCGCGCCTGCCCGTGGTTTCGAACTTAAACTGCGCCTGTCATCCAACCAATTTTTTAGTCCTAGCCTTAGTCATGATCGTTATTGACTTCGACGATCGGACAGCTAGTAATGTTTCTAATGGCTATGACGATCACTTTCTGATTTGTACATATGTAATGTATCTTTATGTGCTTATAAATATTGTAATGATACACTTACCGATAAACATTAAATATAGTAATACTTAATATAGGATGGATATTAATATAATGTAAATTGTCAAACTAGGGGAGCAAAAAGATTCTAAGTTGTTTTTTGCAAAATTCAATCTTTAATCAAAATAAAAAATAATATTAATAAGCAAAATATTCCCCGTTTGCATCAATTATCCTTTGCCATCTTTCGGAAAGCTTGCGAATTCCTTGATGATAGAAGCTCACCGGCTTTGAAGCGATAAAGTCATCAATGTATTTTCGCATCTTTTAAAATATCACAAAATGTATATTAGCCAAGTGATGCTGCATCGACCGGAATAGGTGTCAGAAGGCGACATGTCTGGGCTATATACCGCGGGAGTATTTTCCAGCCTAACGCAAAGATATGGACATGAGTCGCTTTCGTAACATGTGGGTCGGGCATTGACATGAAGCAGGATTACTTTACTACTTTCTTGGCCCGTAAATGGCCTCTTTTCTCCTAATGCATGTCTTAAATGAGTCAATTGTTGCTAGTAACGGTCTGCCGTGATTACTTCACCCGGTTGTAACGTTTCATTATACAACACACTTTTCCAATCCAACCAGATGCAGAGCAAAACTTTTTTGGCATGGATATTGGGCTTTGGCGTCGATGTCGAAGGTTGATTAGGGTCAACCCATGATTTTCTACGGTTCCTCTTCTTTTTCATCAGCTTTGTTTTGTCCACTGCTGGGCATAGTTTTTTCCAATTTTACTTGGAAGGAATTTTGGTATAAAACGCCACTCTTACTATTGCGTGTTGCGGAGTATTTTTTCTAAAACGTGAGGTTTCACGCAGTAGTTACCGATAGTGCATGGATCAACGGCTTAACGTCTTTTCCGAAAGACGGAGCCCAGTTTCCTCATATATGAGTCCCCACTCTTTTACTTAATTTACGGGGAATGCAGTTTGGAATAAAAATGGTTCGGTGATCAGGTGGACTTGAACGCGGGTTTTGCGGGCTACAAGTCTGGCCTTCTACCACTAGACCACACTGCCGCTTTCTACGCTTGGGGTTATCATAATGAATCCACTTTTTATCGCCTGTAATGATTTTATGCAGAAAATCTTTTTTCCGGAACTTTGAAAACAAAGTTAGTGCAGTGTCAAGCCGTCAATTTTTGTTGCCTTTCGACAGTTTATGCGGAACCCATCTGCCTTCTTTTTGAAAATTTACTATTGTATGTAAATGTACGGAAATGGCTTGTCGCGTAACGCCAAGATGTTTTGAAAGCTCTTTTTCAGTTTGCGCAGAGTTTATACAAGGTCTGTTCAAAAAGTATCGCGAATTTTGTGTTTTTTCAAAAATTATTTATTTATTCATAAATATCTATTTTGTCTCCTTCAAAGTAATCCTCATCAGATATTATACACTTGTGTCAACGTTTTTTCCAATCATCGAAGCACTTCAAAAAATCATTTTTTGTGATCTTCTTCAACTCCTCCTTCCATGCCGTCTTCATCTCCTCAATCGTAGCGTAGCGTCGTTCTTTTATGTGCCTTTTCAGTTTCGAGAACAAGAAAAAGTCACAGGGGGCCAGGTCTGGGGAATACGGTGGCTGCGGCATCATTAGTGTGTTGTTTTTGGCCAAATTCGCGCACAAGCAACGATGTGTGAGCAGGAGCGTTGGTACGAATTTCGCGGCGACCCGTCTCATGTCCAAATCATTAGTAAAAATCGAATGGCACGAGCCAATGTTTAGGTCCTCAGCAACTTCTCTAACGGTGATTCGACGATTGGTTAATACTATTTTCTTCACTTCATCATTGTTTTCGTTTGTTGTTGACGTGCTCGGGCGTCCGGCACGCTCTTCGTCGTTCACATCTTCTCGGCACTCTGAGAACATTTTGTACCACCGATAAACGTTGCTTCGGTCCAAGGTAGCTTCACCATATGCCACAGTCAACATTCGGAATACGTCCACGCACTTAATTTTGTTTTTCACGCAAAATATGATACAGATTTTTTGATCCATTTTTTGGAATAGGCGAAAATCGAAGACGAGCCAAAACACGTCCAAGCAAAACAGCTGTCAAAGGTAAACTGAATATTTAAAATGGCCGAACTTGTCGGCATAAGTGAGGGATATGAGTACCAACATAACGCCACAAAAAAATCGAAAATCGAATATACGTAATCCACGGAAATTCAAATTTCGCGATACTTATTGAACAGACCTCGTATTCAGCAATGCTTGAAATTCGTCCATTTCAAGCTTTTGAGCACGCGGTTCATTTTCAAGGCTGAAATCTTCTTGGCGAAATTTTTGATACAATCTTTTACACCTAGTATCACTTACAGCGTTCTCTCCATATGCAGCACAAATCATTTCAGTAGCTTCAGCAACATTTTTCTTCAGATGAAATGCCAAGTGGATGGAAAATAGTATAGGGTTTTTGTTATTGCCATCGTAAACAGTACAGTTTTTTGAGGTTATGTGCATTAAACGCTAAACCGCATGGCATTTAAAAAAGGCAAATGTCAACGCGTTATAACCGCAGAAGGGCAGAAAGATAAATAAAATTAATTGCTGTTTCGGTTACATAAAATCTAAAGCTCAGAACTTTTTTGCTCACCTAATATTAACGCAATAATTAGTTTTGAATTTTTAACTAAACGTTATTATTTATTTTAGAATAAACGATAAATTAATTTGAAAAAGTGTATGATATGGGACGATTGATGATGTGCATATGATACTTCTAAAATACAATTCCCAAACGCCAAGTAACACTAAAAATACATCAATGTTATAATCTCCAAATGTACAATGAAAATGAAATATATTACATGCTTTAACAGTTACATTATTAATAAATAAATAATAGTAATTGTAGTCATTCAAATTTTTATAGGAACATTGACAGAGTCCACATAGATATCACGTTCATAAATCTACATAGATATATTCACAAAGAATCTACGTGGATATCTCGTCAGTAGATTTACATCCACGTAATTTAACCCATTAACGCGTTCCCAAGCGTTCCAATTTTTTAGCGACTTTTCAATGCGATTATTTTTTATATTATTGGCGTTGAAAAAATTTTGTTTTCACACATTTTGACGTAGAATTTAATGCTCTTTCAGAATCCGTCGTCAAAATTATGGTAAGATTCAAAGGAAATATGATATGATCATTAAACACAAAAGACACAGATATTTCAGAAAATTTTTTTTCTCGATTCTTTTCAGAATGATATCGCAAATAATCTATAGCTAAAATATGCAGAAAGGTGCAGGGAATAGTTGCACTTTGAGGCTGTATTTTTTGTTTTGGCAAAAAAAAATTGTTTTTAATGAAAATATCGCGTTTTTTGCGAAAAAATTTTGAAAATCGAATAATAACCGTCTATTTCATATTATTCTTAATTTATCGAATAAATAACTATGTATCATTAAAAAAAATGATATATTATTGCTTCTTTGACAAATATAAATGTCTTACCATGGTTTATACGTGGCGGGTTCTATGTGGCGATCATAAATGTACCACAAACGGCGAAAAACTGTAAATTTTCTTATATTTCAGGTGTTTTTTGCAGATAACTGAAATATATATATATGTATATATATACAGGGTGTCCCAGACCACCAGTCTCACTCGATTTTTTCGTAAACGCGACATTTTAAAGAAAAATGTTTCAGACAAGAGTTTTGTGACTTCGAAGGGCACATAAGATGGTGTCATTGGTTTGACCTTGGATAGTCGTTTGAAGATCACGTGAAGGTCACCTTTAATTTCTTAAATGGAAACCCCCATTTTCAATGCATATTCTTGTAGCTTACCACGAGAACTTTCCAAAACGCTATAATGAAACGTATTTTTAATCAGTACTTTTCGAGTTATGAGGGTTGAAATTTACGGTATCGCCGGCATTAGCATTACCCAATGTGGAGATTGCACTATCGGATTTGTGTGTTTGTGTGTTTGTGTGTGAATGTGTGTGTGTTAACAGAGATAAGGACCCCACGGTTGTTTGTTTTCATGGAAAATTCACCAGATTGTGCTGCGACTAATTCCAGAATCTCTTTCTGTACGTCTTAATGAATGGCAGGGATGCAATTGAGCGGATGCAAGAATCTTCGGCATTATTTCATCTCTAACTTGGTGTCGAATTTGTCTACCTTTATTGTGATGCGGTTGAAGAATACCTTTATCGATAATTCGGTTAGCTAAGCGAGAAAAAACTTTGTACGAATGAGGAACGCGATCTGGGTATCGATCTTGCCACAATTTTGCAGCTGCTCCAAATTGACCATCACATTCACCTAAAATAAGCATCATATCACAAGCTTCCGCGTTTGAATACGACATGGCTGGTAAATGAGAATTTTGTTACACCTTACGTGACAGTATCAGACATGTCATACGTCACGACTGGGTAATGCTAATGCCGGCGGTACCGTAACTTTCAATCCTCATAACTCGAAAAGTACTGATTAAAAATACGTTTCATTATAGCGTTTTGGAAAGTTCTCGAGGTAAGCTACAAGAATATGCATTGAAAATGGGGGTTTCCATTTAAGAAATTAAAGGTGACCTTCACGTGATCTTCAAACGACTATCCAATGTCAAACCAATGACACCACCTTATGTGCCCCTAGAAGTCACAAAACTTTTGTCTGAAACATTTTTTTTCAAAATGTCGCGTTTACGAAAAAATCGGGTAAGACGGGTGGTCTGGGACACACTGTATATATATACCAGGTGTGTGCATAAGTTTTTTCCGGTTTTTTGGTAAAAAAAAAAAAACACGTAATTTTCAAGGGAAATTAATTTTTTTTTTCAAAATATTGGCCATCGGCTTCTACACA
>NW_014555289.1:0-252 GCF_001313825.1 Dinoponera quadriceps | reverse complement strand
TAATTTATGAATACCATGCCAGAAAAACTGCTTGTCTTTTGCGGCAAACCATTCGTCGAGCCATTTTCCAACTTCCTCGAAATTGCTGAAGTGCCGCTCTGCGAGCGCGTGCCCCATTGATGCGAAGAGGTAATAGTCAGATGGCGCCAGGTCTGGGGAGTACGGCGGGTGCGGAAAGATGTCCCATCTAAGCGATTTCAAGATGTCTTTCACTGGTTTTGTTGTGTGAGACGGCGCATTGTCGTGTAACAA
>NW_014555288.1:6521-8628 GCF_001313825.1 Dinoponera quadriceps | reverse complement strand
TCTTAAATAATTTAAGCGACAATCCAAAAATACTAGATCTATTCTTTATTACATTTGATAAGAAGTTTTGGGAAAGCCTGGTTACGGAAACCAATCGCTTCGCAGATCAAACAATACACGACGAGCGAAAAAAACGATATGTAGACGACACTTGGTATCCTGTCACTTTAGACGAAATCAAGGCCTATTTTGCACTATGTATTTTGATGGGTCAAGTAAAAAAATCAAGTATTCAACTTTACTGGACTAAAAGAGCTGTATTAGAAACGCCAATATTTAGAGACACGATGCCATTTAAGAGATTTCGTCAAATTTCGAGATTTTTACATTTCTCCGATAATGAAACTGATGATAGTAAAGACCGACTTCGCAAGATAAGACCGGTCATTGATTTTTGGAATCAAAAATTTAAATAAATATACACACCCAATGAATATGTTAGCATAGATGAATCCTTGATGAAATATAAAGGGCGTTTAGGGTACAAACAATTCAATCCGTCAAAAAGAGCTCGGTTTGGAATAAAAATTTACAAATTGTGCGAGGCCACTACCGGTTTCTGCCATGGATTTAAAATATATACCGGCCAGGACAGAACTAATCGACACGAGAGTGCGTCGGAGAATGTTGTTATCGAGTTGTCAAAATCTATAATAAATAGAGGGCACACTTTATTCCTGGATAACTGGTACTCTTCGCTTAACCTGTTTCTAAAATTACACCGTCAAAAGACAAACGTTATCGGGACGGTACGAAAGAACAGAAAAAATATGCCACAAGACATGCAAAAACATATTTTGAAGAAAGGAGAATTCGCGTGGAGATGTTGCAATAATTTGATAGCTTTGCGATGGAAGGACAAGCGCGACGTTTATATGCTCTCCACAAAACACAAAACAGTAGAGATGGTCGAGCAATCAAACAAACAGTTACAGAAAGTAATGAAGCCGAAATGTATCATAGAATATAATAAGGGTATGGGTGCAGTTGACCATCAAGATCAAATGTTAGCCTGTTTCCCAATAATGAGAAAAGTCATGAAAGGATATAGAAAAATTTTCTTTTACATATCAGATATGGCTCTGTTCAATACCTATATTATGTAGAAAACAATTTCCAGTCGAAATCGGCAGACTTATGTTGATTACCGTATAGATATAGCAGAGGCAATTTTGCAAATTGTTGAATTACCAGACTACAAAATGCGTGGAAAACCATCAGCTGAAACGCCCCTTCGACTCCAAGCCCAATATTGGGCTCATTTCCCCAAAAGTATAGATCCGACACCTCGAAATAAGCATCCAACAAGAATGTGCAAAGTCTGTTATGAACATAAAATACGAAGCGCAACGAAGTGGGAATGCTCGAAATGCCAAGTGGCTTTACATCTGCCGGAATGTTTTAAGACATATCATACTGTGGAGGATTTGTAGAGTTGTATGTATTTTTTTTAGATATTTAGTTTTCTGATTAAATTTTTTTTAAATAATATGCTATTTCCTTTTAGGCGCAGTGTTACTACATATTTGAGAGCACCAAACTACATTCGAAAACTGCTATACATTTTCTACAATAATATATAAACAGCTATTATATATNGAGCACCAAACTACATTCGAAAACTGCTATACATTTTCTACAATAATATAAACAGCTATTATATACTACATTATTATATACAAAATATAATAAATTTATAATATCTATAAACGTAAAAGCATTAGAGTTTACTTCCTCAACTCCAGTATCGCGTAAAATTGACTATATCACAGGCATTGCGGGCATCTACATTTCGGATCGTATTGCGACTGTTTACAAGCATCAGTCTGGTCTGTTTAGCGCGCGTCAATGCCTACCGCTTGGGCCGAGTTTCGTCGAGCTAAATGGCACGGGAAGGGGTTAATACTGAAATTCACCGCACCATAAGTAAGCTCATAATATTGCAAACTATTTAAGAGATAGTACTGAGCGACGAACATATTAAATCATCAACCGAGTCAAAGAATTAATAAATTATCAAGTATTATCTTATCAGACCGGGCATACCTCAGTCTTCACAGAACTCACTGGCCGCCCGGCGTTATCTAAACAAATCTCGAGCTACTCC
>NW_014555288.1:5912-6465 GCF_001313825.1 Dinoponera quadriceps | reverse complement strand
ATGGCATCCAATTTCTTTGAATCATATCGAGGCGTGAATCCCCACCCCGATGTCATCTCTGCCTCTGTCGCCTAAGGGTATATAAGCCCACGCGCAGCAGAGCTATGGACACTTAAGATACGAGATTCGTACACTTAAGATTCACGCATTTATTCGAAATCATTCAAGCATTAACTTTTCAGAGTCACAGTACTCTTCGATCTTTTTACTTATTCGTCACTCAGTATTCTCTCTAGAGCGGCTCGCTCCCTCATACGAGGCTAGTTAGTCTGCTCCCTGGTAATCGAGCAGTTTTTATAAACGCTCCCGGCAAACCAGGCAAGTTGAACAACGGTGCAGTGAGTTCCAGTTCCAGTTTCGCCGCCTTCACACCGAGTTCCTACTGCGTACGCATGAGCCCGTAATAGCCGTCCGTAACGTAAGTCTTGTTTTTGTACTTTTGAAATATACCCCCTGACGTGTGAAGTGCCTTGTTTTACTTCCCACTGCTGCATCGCGACCTCAAGAACAGATAGAGCTCTTATTAATGTATTATAATTATTAAAATTCTGCA
>NW_014555288.1:0-5828 GCF_001313825.1 Dinoponera quadriceps | reverse complement strand
CTATCCAGTTGAAATTAAGTAATTACGCCCAAATCGAGTGTCAAATAAGTGTATATTTTCCCAATTCAAATTCTTTCAAGATTCTAAATCTCGGACTTTTAATCCTAATCCCCACAAACTACGACAAACCGTTCCAAGTCAACCAACATTCAATTATCAAATAATGAACGTAACATCACAGTTTTCACTCATCGACTGTCAATTCACAACCCCTCTAACTTTTTTCACCTATATAAACCTACCAGTACACGGCGGGCGCTCTTAACCTTCCCGGGATATTGCCGGTGAATGCAGGAAGGCCCAAAACTAAAAGAGAGCAGCGCTTTCTCGATCCTGAGGACCCGAGAACGTGACATTACACGTAAACTCCCAAGTTTTGCACGCAGATTGATTTCTTTTACCTTTTCTCGTGGAACTAGCGTATTTGGTCGAAAAAGTTCAAGCCAAAACGTGAATTAGCGCTAGTTCACGTTTTCTGATGTAGAATCGAAAGAAACGCTCGCCGCTTGAAATCCTCGAAGCTGCCGCAAGGAAATAACGTAATAAAGCTGAATATTTCAATCACACTTTTCAGTTTGCATCCGTTCAAGTTTTAGCGTAAAGAAAAGCAAGATTCACTCGACATTCTCGTTACTTCGCTTATTACACGCAAACACGCAAGTTTCACTCGAAGTTTGTTTTCAATTACCTTTTATGGTGAAACTAGGGTATTTGGTCGAAAAGATTCAAGCCGAAACGTGGATTTTTATTAGTTCGCAATTTCTGATGTATAATCGAAAAAACGCTCGCCGCCTGAAATCCTCAAGGCTGCCGCGTGGAAATAACGTAATAAAGCTGAATATTTCAATCCCACTCTTCAGTTTGCGTCCGTTCACGATTTAACCTAAAGGAACGCAAGATTCAATCGACATTCACGTTACTTCGCCTACTACACGCAAACTCGCAAGTTTCGCTCGAAGTTTGAATTCTTTTATATTTTCTTGTGGGACTAGCGAATTTGGTCGAAAAGATTCAATCTGTTACGTCCTCGCTCGGCCGCGGCTGCTACAGTACTCGGACCGTGGAACGGGGACAAAATTGAAAATTTTTCGTGTTGTCAGGCTTGCGCAGCCCTACCCTGGGATACACGCTAACGGAGTGTCCGCGATGGAGATCGTCGTAATCGAACAAAAATAATATTTGCGACTCACCGGTGATGGCTTGCTGGAATTAATTTAAGATGATCACCTCCGGTGTGCCAATCAGCAGGCCACGCTGCTCGTGGTGGTATTTCTCAGGCTTTCGGAAAAGTACTAGGGTGTGGCTCCGCCGTAGTGTTGGTGGAGTAGCTCAGCACGAATCTGCATGTACCGGTCACGTTGCGGGACACTCGCTGGGAATATTTAGCGGCGGTAGATTCGGGTATTCAATCGAGATCGGTACCAGGCGATACGGCACTGATTGCCTTGTGGCATATGTTGGTCGCGCGAGCCCGATCAAAGCGCAGTCGCGGGCACTGACAGGAGCATGGAGTTTAGCGTAAAGTCTGCGAAGCTGTACCTTGCGTCCGGCGCGACGTGGTCTGCCCATGTGCGCAGTCAGGTCGTGTTGCGTGGAAAAGGAAGAGATATTCGGCGACAGTGATTTTGAGAAGGATAGAGAGCACAGGGCGGCTCTGATTCTACCCTTCGAAGGATTCACGGGTCCCGTTACTTAGGGGTGAAAGGGAGAATCGGTGACGGTAATCCTTAAAGAAGGTAGAGAACACAGGTCGGCTCTAATTCTACCCTTCGAAGATATCGCAAGTCACGGTTCCTGAGCCTACAACACTCGAACATGCTAACAGTGAGCATGGGAAGGCTCTATTACTGCAGGCGGTTCAGTGCTTTTATGCCCGGGTGAATAAGGATTCAAGGCATGGGTGCACGAACGACGAGCACAAGACGGCTCTAATATCGGCGACACTTCACTACCTGGGTGGCCGAGGAACAATGGGATTCCTGCCGGCACATGTCTCGGTGGCGGATGATGCAACACTCGACACTACGATTGCGTTATGCACAGAGCTACGTGGTCTTAGGAAAATTGGAATATTGAAATAATAAGAATGTTAATACTCGAGTGGTTTTCATAGATAATAATATATTGAAACAAATCGATGGTTACAATTTATGCTGGCAAATACTCGGCAATCAAGTAACACGTGGTTGTATGTAGTTCGGAATAATATTATACTAATACACAGTGCGTTATTACGAACTACAATTTATATAAAAGAATCTAAATTCTAGAATTGGACTTACAACAAAAAATAGGACTTACGCTAGACCCTGCTCAGGAGGGATGGAAATAGTAAAGCGCGGCGCGAGCACGTGGCTAACACTAAGAGAGCTCGAGAGCTCCGGGGCTCGAGACCCGAACGGGTTGAATGCGGCGGAAGAACTGACCCCGGAGGTCCTCGCAGGGACCTCCTTCGGTTGCGAGGGCGCTTGGTGCGCGGCACGCTCGCCCTCTGGGTCGAGCTTCTCTCAACAAGCAATGTTGAGAAGCCGCCCTAAGGCGAGTGCGCGTAGGTGGCGTGGTGTCCCCTCTGATTTGTCGAGCCTGCTGATTGGCCCTACTACTTGGTTGAGTTTAATTTGCTAGACGATGATTTCGGTAAAAGATTTGGCGAATTCCTAGTCTGTAGTTATATGTCAGACGTGACAGTTTCAAGCCGAATCGTGAATTTTCATTAGTTCACGTATTTTGATGTAGAATCGAAAAACGACAGCCGCCTGAAATCCACGAGGCTGCCGCATGGAAATAACGTAATAAAGCTGAATATTTTAATCACACTTTTCAGTTTGCATCCGTTCACGATTTAACGTAAAAAAACACAAGATTCACTCGACATTCACGATACGTTGCCAAATACACGCAAAGTCGCAAGTTTCGCTCGAAGTATGATTTCTTCTACCTTTTCTGGTGGAACTAGCGTATTTGGTCCAAAAGATACAAGTCGAAACGTGGATTTTTATACACGTTTTCAGAGGTAGAAACGAAAAACGCTCGCCGCCTGAAATCCATGACGCTGCCGCATGGAAATAACGTAATAAAGTTGAAAATTTCAATCATACACTTCAGTTTGCAACCGTTCACGATTTAACTTAAAGAAACGCAAAATTCTCTCGACATTCACGTTACTTCGCCTATTACACGCTACCTCGCAAGTTTCGCCACAAGAATGATTTCTTTTATCTTTTCTGGTGGAACTAGCGTATTTGGTAGAAAAGATTCAAGCCGAATCGTGAATTTTCATTAGTTCACGTTTTCTGATGTAGAATCGAAAAAACGCTAGCCGCCTGAAATCGTCGAGGCTGCCGCATGGAAATAACGTAATAAAGCTGAATATTTCAATCACACTCTTCAGTTTGTATCCGTTCACGATTTAAAGTATAGAAACGCAAGATACACTCGACATTCACGATACGTTGCCAATTACACGCAAAGTCGCAAGTTTCGCACGAAGTATGATTTCTTCTACTTTTTCTGGTGGAACTAGCGTATTTGGTCCAAAAGATACAAGTCGAAACGTGGATTTTTATTAGTTCACGTTTTCTGATGTAGAATCGAAAAAACGCTAGCCGCCTGAAATCGTCGAGGCTGCCGCGTGGAAATAACGTAATAAAGTTGAAAATTTCAATCACACACTTCTGCTTGCATCCGTTCACGATTTAACTTAAAGAAACGCAAAATTCTCTCGATATTCACGTTACTTCGCCTATTACACGCTACCACGCAAGTTTCGCCACAAGAATGATTTCTTTTACCTTTTCTGGTGGAACTAGCGTATTTGGTAGAAAAGATTCCAGCCGAATCGTGAATTTTCATTAGTACATGTTTTCTGATGTAGAATCGAAAAAACGCTAGCCGCCTTAAATCGTCGAGGCTGCCGCGTGGAAATAACGTAATAAAGCTGAATATTTCAATCACACTCTTCATTTCGTATCCGTTCACGATTTAACGTGTAGAAACGCAAGATACACTCGACATTCACGTTACGTTGCCAATTACACGCAAAGTCGCAAGTTTCGCTGAAAGTATGATTTCTTTTACCTTTTCTGGTGGAACTAGCGTATTTGGTGTAAAAGATTCAAGTGGAAACGTGGATTTTTATTAGTTCACGTTTTCTGAGGTAGAAACGAAAAACGCTCGCCGCTTGAAAACCTTGAGGTTTCCGCATGGAAATAACGTAATAAAGTTGAAAATTTCCATCACACACTTCTGTTTGCATCCGTTCACGATTTAACTTACAGAAACGCAAAATTCTCTCGACATTCACGATACTTCGCCTATTACACGCTACCCCGTAAGTTTCGCCACAAAAATGATTTCTTTTACCTTTTCTGGTAGAACTAGCGTATTTGGTAGAAAAGATTCAAGTCGAATGGTGAATTTTCATTAGTTCATGTTTTCTGATGTAGAATCGAAAAAACCCTAGCCGTCTGAAATCCTGGAGGCTGCCGCGTGGGAATAACGTAATAAAGCTGAAAATTTCAATCACACACTTCCATTTGCATCAGTTCACGATATAACTTACAGAAACGCAAAATTCTCTCGACATTCACGATACTTCGCCTATTACACGCTACCTCGCAAGTTTCGCCAAAAGAATGATTTCTTTTACCTTTTCTGGTGGAACTAGCGTATTTGGTAGAAAAAATTAAAGCCGAATCATGAATTTTCATTAGTTCACGTTTTCTAATGTAGAATCGAAAAAACGCTGGCCGCCTGAAATCCTCGAGACTGCGGCGTGGAAATAACGTAATAAAGCTGAATATTTCAATCACACTCTTCAGTTTGTATCCGTTCTCGATTTAACGTATAGAAACGCAAGACACACTCGACATTCACGTTACGTTGCCAATTACACGCATAGTCGCAAGTTTCGTTCGAAGTATGATTTCTTCTACCTTTTCTGGTGGAACTAGCGTATTTGGTAGAAAAAATTAAAGCCGAATCGTGAATTTTCATTAGTTCACGTTTTCTAATGTAGAATCGAAAAAACGCTGGCCGCCTGAAATCGTCGAGACTGCCGCGTGGAAATAACGTAATAAAGCTGAATATTTCAATCACACTCTTCAGTTTGTATCCGTTCACATTTTAACGTATAGAAACGCAAGATACACTCGACATTCACGTTACGTTGCCAATTACATGCAAAGTCGCAAGTTTCGCTCGAAGTATGACTTCTTCTACATTTTCTGGTGGAACTAGCGTATTTAGTAGGAAAGATTCAAGCCGAATCGTGAATTTTCATTAGTTTGTCACGTCCTCGGGCCCTCAGGATCGAGAACGCGCTGCTCTCCTTTTAGTTTTGGGCCTACCTGCATTCACCGGCAATAACCCGGGAAGGTTGAGAGCACCCGCCGTACGCTGGTAGGTATATAGAGGGGGAAAAGGGGGAAGAACTGGCAGTCAATGAGTAAGAATCGAGATATTCTGAGATTTTCGTATTTAAAAAGTTCGTTAATTCACAACGGGCCGTTATTATAATATTAGGTCTTTCACTGAGTTCTCTTTGGTACTTAAATGTTACTTGATAGTTGAATGTTACTCGACTTGGAATGGTTTCGTTGCTTGATAATTTAGTATATGAAGCTTGAATTTAAAACGTAGGACGAATTTTGAAAAAAAAAGAATGAAACACTCTTATTAGACACTCGATTAAGACGTAATTATTTTATTTCCACTGGGTAGGCTCTAAGTTAGATGTATCGTATATTTGTAAGGGCTCTATCTGTTCACAGGATCGCAGTGCAGCAGTGGGAATAGAATACAAGGCACTTCACACGTCTGGGGGTTAT
>NW_014555287.1:0-2326 GCF_001313825.1 Dinoponera quadriceps | reverse complement strand
ATCTTCGCATAAGCACCTCTTTTTCGCCCGGCACTAAAAGGGTTAAAGTCTCCGCACAGTTGAGGACAAAGAATTGAGAATCGTAACAACGATAATACGTGACAAAACTTTCAAAAGGAAAAACCAAGTGTGTCTTGCGGCAAGAGACTTGGGTTTATATATAGGGCAGATTTTTGGGGGTGGTAGATGACGTCTACCAATGAGAGGAGGTTGCGTGGAAGACGGTTACTCCGGGAAATTCCTATTATTAATATAAACAATTCTAAGAACCTAATCGCATAGGAGGGCCCTTGTTATACAAGGGTGGATAGATCGCAGCCCCATCGGGAGCCTTATGACATATGTGGGCGGCGTGTACTCGTATCTTTTCATAAACCGCTTGATCAAATTTGTTAGTTTTATAATCATAAGAGGAGGAATCCGTTGCTATTTAGGTACCCAGTATGGGCACATACGTGCCTAACATAGAGGTGGCTAGATATCTTAGTTATATAAAAAACGAATCTGTCGTCCCCGGGGTACCCAAGATGTAAATAAACTACATGCCTTACATGAAGGCGGAATGAATGAAAAACACCTGGGGAACCATACGGTACGTTTAACGGCGGCCAATGTACTCTTATCTTTGTTACAATAGCGTTAGCATGAAATCCGTCTGTTTCCCAATCATATAATTAAAAAGAGAGATTCATAGTTTCCGGTACACCCAGGACGTAACATTATCTCAAAGATGAATAGTATAGAATACTAAGCCTACTTATAGCAATGATTACAAAATTGAATTAATGGCTAGCTTGATAAAAATAGGTGTATAGAATGCCAATGGTTTAATACAATGAGGGCGGGAGTGTAGAACATGTTTAATATATACATATATTACATAGGCATAATGTTTATCTCTGAAACTCATTCCAATTCGTGTCTCATTCTCAAGATCACTATGTAGTATCGCTATTGGCAACGCAGTGTTGTCACAGACTTTAGCCGTAATTCTTTTTTGTTTTGGTAGTCTGTTGCACGCCTTATAACGCTTTCTGTGCACGTCTGTGCACAGTCTGTGCCACGGCTTCGCCTTCTTGCACGCATAACCTATTATCTTTGTTCCTTATTAAAATGGGAAGGCACAAACATAAAAGGAGTTTAGAAAGACCTGAATCGAATCTTTCAAAATATAAGAAACTAATATTTGAAACGAAAACTAATGACGAAAAGGCCTATTCTCCGCAGATATTTGACGGTAAAAACTAGGAAGGATTATTTTTACTTTTATATCTGCTACTGGAAAAATTGGCCCAAGGCGGTAAGAAACGTTTATGCCATTCTGGAAAAAAGTTTCTATCATACGATATCGACTAAGTTAGAGGTTATGCAATAACAAGGAAATTATTGTGTCAAACGCTTGCTGACGGACGATAACCTAGGTCTTGTTACTATGAGAAAGTTAGGGCCTAAGACGATAAGAAACATTTATTTCCTTTTGGAAATGAGTTTCTACCGTACGATATTGACTATGTTGTGGAATTATCGTGTCAGACGTTCGCTGATCAACCATAACACAGATTTTTTTGCTCTGACAAATTCGCCGTTACAGGACATTGATGTCCTGGATAAGGATCTAATAAAAACTAAAGAAAATTTAAGCCCCTTTTCTAATGAGGCTGTAAGCGACCTTCAAGAGACGATTGAGGGGGCTAAAAGCCTACCGTATTTAAACGAAAAAACTCTTTGCCTTCTGGTTCATAATAAATTTTTTCGAAAGAAAAAAAGTCTTCCAAGCTGCATCTCCAGCTAGCAGATTGTTGGGTGAACATTATCAGAAAGGGTCTGAAAAAAGAAGAGAAGAGAAAGTTGATGGAGAAATTCCTACAAAGGCAACCGTTCTTTATCTATGCCGAAATTGAATGGAGTTCTAACTCTACTGTTGAATAAATCAAGAGATAAATATCTCTCGATCAAACAAAATTTGTGTGGCCTAGGCTTGATAGCGCTAAGCACAACAATCGACATAGTTTTCAAAGAAGAAACCAAAGGTATTGATAAAGAAGAACTCATGGAATTTGTAACGATACATCTCCTCGGCGACCACCGCGGCCGACCGACCATCCGTCGGCCGCAAAACGGCGCTCGGCGCCAATAAATAATTTTCACGCGCGGCGCACACGTGCGACACGTGTACGTGTTGACAACAACAATTGTTGTTGTCAAACGCGCACGTGTCGGAAAAATTGTCTCGAAAGCGGTATAAAAAACCGTTTCGCCGCAAGAACGGCACCTGATTCCACCGGAGTCAGCCGGGATCGAAAGATCGAAGCTGCTCCGGATCCGA
>NW_014555286.1:0-1374 GCF_001313825.1 Dinoponera quadriceps | reverse complement strand
GAACATTTCTGAAGCAAAATTAAAAGAAAGAATTTTCGATGGGCCACAATCCGCACGTTAATGAGAGACGAAATGTTTGAGGACAGTATGAATTTTAAAGAAAAAGCAGCTTGGACAAGCTTCAAAAATGTTGTTAAAAATTCTTTAGGCAATCATAAAAGCAATGACTAAAAAGAAATAGTTGCTAAAATGGTTAAAAACTACGAGAAATTAGGATGCCTTATGAATCTTAAATTACATTTTCTTGATTCCCACATTGACAGATTTCCAGAAAATCTTGGGGATTACAGTGAGGAGCAAAGAGAACGTTTCCATCAGGACATGAAAGAGATGGAGCGGCGCTACCAAGTAAAATGGGATTAACACATGATGGTTGAATTTTGTTTGGATGTTGAAACGGGATCTTAAAGAGAGTAAGAAGCGCAAAAGAAATCCTTTTCGTAGATCATTTAAAGATAAAAGAACACGGAAACGCAAAAAAATAGTGTAGTTCTCAGATGAAATTTGTATATAGTAAAACTGCGATAGCACTTTAGTAATTTTTACATATACGTCTGTATAATCTGAGTGAAATCTTCAGTCAACCTAGATTTTCCGAGTTAGTTACGAGAAACGAAACGTGGTGTGAGATTCAATTGTTTCTAGAAAAATAAAAGTTTTAAGTTGCTGTTTCCATTATCAGATAGGTTAGCCTGGTTGTGGTTTGTGTTGAAGAATCAAGGGATTAAAGTTGTAAGAAATTAATGGTATTTTGGGCCTATTTTTTGAGGTTATGAGTAACCCTGACGTGATAGGGTTAAACGGACCTCGGATTCGGATTCAGCGACCTTAAAAACATCATATAGACATTGTCTGGTCACAGAAAAAAATTTTAAATCTTTTTTGTGGAGCTAGACAATGATTATAAAAATAACGTCCCGAATATCCCTCGATTTCCCCCTACTATCTGCATTTAGAGAGAAATTAGGACGTGTAGGAGAAATTCTGACGTTAGATTCGGATTCAGCGGCTCAAAATACATAAGAATAGCCTAGCCATTTGTTTCGTGCAGAAAAATTTTTTTTTGTGGACCTGTGTTATTTGTAACTCTAAAACAACGGTATAAAGAACACATGTTCATAGGACGTATATTTATTTTAATATGTAGATTTACCCTCTGAAATATGGACATGCATTTATGAATCACCCTGTATACGTAATGTGTTATACAAGGTCCCATTTAACTGGAGCATCTGAAATATTTTGCTAGCTTTTATGATAGAAAAAAAATGCAAGAAGAAAACATTGGTTTGGAGGGGCAAATATTATAATAGGCAGAATATAGGCATAAACGTACATATATACAAATAATAAATGACAAATAATAAATAAGTT
>NW_014555285.1:0-420 GCF_001313825.1 Dinoponera quadriceps | reverse complement strand
GAATCTGAGCAGAGCGGACGTGGTAAGATGCGTGACCGTGCTGCGAAGACTGATAACGATCATCCCCGTCGGCATTTTACCCGTGACTCGCTGCCCGAGAAATCGGGAATATCGATTGTTCACGAGCTTAAAGGTCTAATTGTTAATCTGTTAAAAATCAGAAATTGTATTAGGTGAACAACTTTGCTCCCGCCGTTTCCCTATAGATGACTTTAGTGGAACTTAGTGGTCAAAGTAAATAGATCATATACGAGGTCTGTTCAAAAAGTATCGCGAATTTTGTGTTTTTTTAAATTATTTATTTATTCATGAATAGTTATTTGTCTCCTTCAAAGTAATCCCCATCAGATATTATACATTTGTGCCAACACTTTTCCAATCCTCAAAGCACTTCAAAAAATCATTTTTTGTGATCTTGTT
>NW_014555284.1:2377-2736 GCF_001313825.1 Dinoponera quadriceps | reverse complement strand
TTCGTAGGCACAAAACTCGACATGTATAATTTTCTATAACCTTAAACATGTCGAGTTTTGTGCCTACGAACTACGATTTGCGGACAGCATTGGTTTTTTGTTATCATTTGAAGAAAACTGCTGCGCATCGAATGCTTGTCGAAGTTTACAGTGAATATGCTCTTGGTAAAACACAATGTTTCGAGTGGTTAAAAAAATTCAAAAGTGGTGATTTTGACGTGAGAAACGAAGAGCATGGGAAACCACCGGAAAAGTTCGCAGACAACGAATTGCAAACTTTATTAGATGAAGATGATACTCAAACTCAACAAGAACTCGCGGATGAATTGAATGTGACGCAGAAAACTGTCTCAATTCGT
>NW_014555284.1:0-2226 GCF_001313825.1 Dinoponera quadriceps | reverse complement strand
ATCATGGGTGAATCCAGGCGAACCATCAACATCCACTGCAATCGCTTTGGAAAGAAGACAATGCTCTGTGTTTGGTGGGATCAGAAGGGTGTAATTTATTATGAGCTGCTAAAACCTGGTAAAACCGTTTACTCTGATTGCTACCAACAGCAAATGATCGATTTAAATCGAGCATTGCGTGAAAAACAACCGAAATATGGAAAAAGGTAACACAAAGTCATTTTGCTTCATGATAATGCTTCATCACATACAGCAAAACGGGTCAGGGAAACGATCGAGGCGTTCAGTTGGGAAATTCTAACGCATGCGGCTTATTCTCCAGACTTGGCTCCGTCCGATTATCATCTATTCGCATCAATGGGACACGCTCTCGCTGAACAACGCTTCAATTCGTATGAAAATGTACGAAAATGGTTCGATAGCTGGTTCGCTTCAAAAGAAGAAATGTTTTTTTGGCGTGGCATTCATAAACTGCCGGAGAGGTGGGAAAAATTTATAAATAGCATTGGACATTATTTCGAATATAATATTTTTTATTATTTTCAAACAACAGACGTGTAATTTTTACAAAAAATTTCCAGTTTCATACTTCTACACCTGGTACACGTTGTTGGGGCTTCGATTTTTGGCTCTAGCAGCTTAAAAATCTTTCCGCAACCTTCAAATCCCGACAATAAAAATATCTCGCTTTTAGTTTTATAGCCCTTCGTCGGCAGATTCATATAAACTTTGGTTCTTAAGTCATCTCTTCCTAACACACAAGCGAATAATTTTAAGCCATTCAAATCGTTTGCATCCGAAGCATTATCAGAACGCCGTTTCTCATTTCGTTCTTCTTCGTCAAATATTTCAGCAAACAGTCTCACAAAACAGATTACGAATATCCTGAGAAGTGAAGAAGACATCATACTCTCGTTCCAAGGTTTGTTTAATTTCCATTGCCATCATTAAATCCATCCCCAGTTCAGACAAACATGTATAACTAGATACAATTTTCATATCTTTCAAACCTGTATAAACAAATATTCAAAATTTTTGCCCGCTTTGTCGAATTTCTTTTTGAAAGGGGATACCAAAGATGATGACAAAATGTTTAAGTAACATAACATTTTGAAAATCATTCTACGTTATCTACTCTTATCAAGTTTGTCATCCATTAATAGAATGAAGTTAATATTGCATTTATAGCAGCGTTCATCACGCTCAATCACAGCTGGAAGCGATAAGCAGCTTACGTTTAAATATCTGAGTAATATTTTCATATCTTTCCGCAAAAAGTCGCAGATAATTTAATTTTAATTAAATAAGTTTTTTTTGTGAAACTATTTTTACTTATGTATGCCGATTTTATTATTAATATTACTGATTATAGTTACCCATAATTTTAGCCACAGTATCAACAATACTAATCGTGCTGATGTCCAAGCGCTTCTCAGCTACAACCTTACTCGCCACTACGGACAGTTTCTGCATTAGAAATTCCAAACTTTACGATACAGGATTTTATTTTTTGCTGCAATGTACCGCCGATGACCATCTTGTCGTTGTCTTACATATCGGCAACAATACCGACATCGCCAATTGCGCCCCACTGAATTGTTGAGCCTTTCAAGCCTTCCTGTGATCTCCTCTAGCAGATTCTTTCCATGATATGCCGTACCGTAATTGCTCTGTTCAGCGTTGCCTCTACGGCACGATACAGAAGAAAAGATGACGAAATGTCGTAATTGTGAATAGATTTTTATTGATAATTGCTCTAAGTTCTTCGTAGCCCATGCTTTCTTCTTGAAAGGTTCCTGGAAGGTCTCTATCGTGTGATTCTAACAAATTTTGTCGTTTCATACTACAGCAAGATTGAATATGGCGTCTACCGGCGCAAGGTCCTCTGCTGCTCTCAAAATATATNTCTATCGCCTAATCCTCATATGCTGGTAACCGTTTTTTATTCCAGCGCGTGAGATTAATACGAGGTTCTTGGCTTCTTGCGTGACCAACCAGTCTACTACTTCCAAACCGAAATCACCCAATCCTCCTAAGATAACATACGTTCTATTCGATGAACAGTAGTAACGCGGTAAAGCAAGAATAGGTACATCTAAATATTTTTCCTCTTTTTCTTGTACTTTTATAATTATCTGAAAATGCAATGTAAAGTCATAAATTAATCTGTTAATATGTGATCGATCATATGTGAGATCGATAGTTATATCTGTCAGGCAACTTACC
>NW_014555283.1:0-656 GCF_001313825.1 Dinoponera quadriceps | reverse complement strand
TGGGATAACTCCCGCGAGGACCGTGGCGGCTGCGTGGGACACAGTCCGGCAGCAGCGGGCGAGAAGGATGGCCATCCACCTCTGTGATCGCCGCATCATAGATTTGATGCGGCGGTTGGCCACCGCCTCGCCCGCCCAGACCGGGGCACCATAAAGGGCCATGCTGTCCACCACGTTGTTGTACAGCCGCCTGACCTTGGCGTTTGGACCGCCGATATTGGGCAGGAGGCCACCTAACNTTTTTTTTTTTTTTTTTTTTTTTTTTTTTTTTTTTTTTTTTTTTTGTTAACGCAGGGGAAATGCATTACGCATCCCCCGAAAGCCCGGGGAGGCTTCCGGGGGTATGTGGGACTCCCCTCCCCTCGTAGAATAACGAGAGGAGGTATACCCACTAAAACCCCTGCGTGTGTCCACCTGGCGCTTATGTGAGGGACCCCCAGGCATCACCGTTAGGTATTCTTCTGGGGGCCCCTCTAGCCATGGCGCTAAGCGCTTCGTGCGCGGCCGGGCTTCTTAGGGCCCGGCAGATGTTGCGTTTGGCGCTGGGTGAGGGGACACAAGCCCCTCCCAGCGCCCCTCCTTTAGAGTCGGGAGGTTTGGGGTGGCCGCGAGCGAGACTCCCCGCTCACTCACGACCACCTCCCGAATCCCTCCCC
>NW_014555282.1:0-1784 GCF_001313825.1 Dinoponera quadriceps | reverse complement strand
AGGCGTCCGGCACGCTCTTCGTGGTTCACATCTTCTCGGTCCTCTGAGAACATTTTGTACCACCGATAAACGTTGCTTCGGTCCAAGGTAGCTTCACCATATGCCACAGTCGGAATGCGTCCGCGCACTTAATTTTGTTCTTCACACAAAATTTGATACAGAATCTTTGATCTATTTTTTGGAATAGGCAAATATCGAATACGAGCCAAAACACGTCCAAGCAAAACAGCCAAAGATCAAAGATAAACTAAATATTCAAAATGGCCAAACTTGTCGGCATAATCTAGAGACATGAGTGCCAACATAACGTCACAAAAAAATCGAAAATCGAATATACGTAACCCGCGGAAATTCTGAATTTGCGATACTTTTTGAACAAACCTCGTACAAGAAATTTGGAGACCTATTCCTGAGAAATTGGTTGAAAATCTAGTAGAATACATGTCCTGACGCTTTCAAGCCATACCCGATAACAAAAGAGATTGGAGAACTTACTAATTAATGCATTTTAGTTTATTGAATTTATTAATAAATACAAATCAAATTATTAACAATACAAGGTTTGTCCGGAAAGTAATGCGTCTCATTTTTTTTAACGTTATTTATTAATCGCACAGGTACAACAACTTAAAATTCTTCGAAGTACGCCCCTTCAGCATCTATACATTTTTGCCAGCGCGATTTCCATGAGTCATACGCTTTCTGGAACTCGTCGACTGTGATGCTGTTCAGGGCGGCCGTCGACGTAGCTTGCGCATTGTCCGCCGACTCCAGATGTTTTCCTTTAAGGGCCCTTTTCAGCCAAGGGAACAAAAAAAAGTCTGCCGGGGCCAAGTCGGGGCTGTAAGGCGGCTGCGGCACTGTTGCCACACAGATCCGGGTTAGGTATGCCGTGACAACAAAGGCGGTGTGCGCTGGTGCGTTGTCGTGGTGGAGTTTTCAATTTCCGCGGATCTCCGCGCGGACGCGGGCGACCCTGTTCGTCAGTCTGTGAAGCACTTCAACGTAAAATTTCGCGTTGACGATCTGGCCAGGAGGTACAAATTCACGTTGCACTATCCCCTTTGCATAAAAAAAACAATGAGCATTGACTTCACGCGGGACTTGCTCATGCGAGCCTTCTTCGGGCGCGGCGACGACGACGTGTGCCATTCCGCAATCTGCCTCTTTGACTCCGGATCATATTGAAAGACCCACGTCTCATCCCTTGTGATAACGTTACTTAGGAAATCGGGATCATCTGCGCAGAGGTGTTGGAGTTCTGCACACACTTCCACCCGATGTTGCTTCTGGAGATCTGTCAAAACTCTGGACACAAGTTTTGCGCAAATCTTTCGCATGGCCAAGTCTNCCCGTCAACATCGCGAACGGACGACAATGTGACTCGTGTGCGCCAACTACTGTTTTCAGACCGTCGAATGAGTGTTCGCTTAATGTCTGAAAACAGTAGTTGGCGCACACGAGTCACATTGTCGTCCGTTTGCGATGTTGACGGGTGTCCTGGGCGGGCCTCGTCTGCGATCTCCTCCCGACCATCTCGAAATATCTTGTGCCATCTGTTCGACTGCGATCTGGAAAGGCAATCATCTCCGAAGGCTTCCTGAAGCATTTCAAATGTTTCCAGCGGCGTCTTCTTAAGCTTCACACAAAACTGTATCGCATAGCGTTGCTTTAACGTTTTCTCCATGGTACCTTCGATGCGACCACTACGCAGAAGTTCCCGGAACAAGCTGTTCTATTCCTCCAAGCGCATGAAGGCAATTGAGCGACATACCACTAAAAAG
>NW_014555281.1:0-34109 GCF_001313825.1 Dinoponera quadriceps | reverse complement strand
ACAAACTGTGATGTTCTAACTTTATCAGAACGTGTTTCATGTTTTTTACACTTGGCAACATTTTCCACATTGTCATCAGATGCTTCTAGCTGTCGACGAACTTTGTTAACAAAATATAGGGCGACTTTCAAAAATAGGGAGATTTCAAGATCGCTGTGATTCGCGTGTATAGCGACGATAACAGCGTGTTTTTTCATATTCTGAGTTAGCTTATTGTCTTCCATTTCTAATTTGAGCTAAAAAAAATAAATAAAATCAATTTCTATGAAATGCCAAGCACATATGTGAGTGTTCTCAAATACCCGACGCACCCTGTATATAAATATATTGGGAGTGTGAATAAATTCTCGCCGTTTCACTATTAGATGGTGGTATAAAAATTTTCTGTGTATAATTCAAGATGATGACGCATCTATATTGAAGTTCTAAAACTTATATTTAAAATCAGTGCGTGTCTTTCCATTAACGTATAAAGAACATTTTCTTTTTGTAGCGTAAAACATGTCAAATTTTGTGTCAAATAAACCGTTTTTGCGGGGAATTTTACTGCACTATTTTATTCAGGAGAAATCTGCAGCTGAAGCACAAAGAAATCTTGTAGAAACCTATGGTGATCATGCTCTGTCGGAAAGAACATGCAGAGATTGGTTTAACCGATTTAAAAATGGTGATTTTGATGTTCAAGATAGAGAACGCAGTTGTGCACCAAAAAAGTTTCAAGACGAAGAATTGGAAATATTAGTAGCTGAAGATCCATGTCAGACGCCATCTGATGTTGCAAAATCATTAGGAGTTGATCGAACAACAGGTTCGAAACGTCTGACAACATTAAAAATTATACAAAAGGAAGGATCTTGGGTGCCGTACGAACTGAAGCCGTGAGACGTCGAACTGCGTCTTGTCACGTGTAAACAGCTGCTTCAACGACAAAAAAGGAAAGGTTTCATACATCGTACTGGTGATGAAAATTGGTTATACTACAGTAATCCCAAGCGTAAAAAATCGTGGGTTAAACCCGGCGAAGCAGTAGCATCAACGCCAAAGCGGAATATCCACGGTTCCAAGCTCATGCTGTGCATTTGGTGGGATCAGCTGGGGGTAGTGTATTACGAGCTGCTCCAACCCAACCAAATTATCACAGGAGATCTCTATCGACGACTATTGATGCGTTTGAGCCGAGCATTAAAAGAAAAAACGGCCTCAATATGAGCAAAGACACGATAAGGTGATTTTGCTGCATGATAACGCTCGGCCGCATGTCGCGTCACCGGTCAAAACATACCTGGAAACGCTGAAATGGGAAGTCCTACCCCACTCGCCGTACTCTCCACACATTGCCCCTTCTGATTACTATTTATTTCGATCGGTGACTAACGGCCTGGCTGAGCAGCACTTCACTTCGCATGAAGAAACGAAAAAATGGATCGATTCGTGGATAGTTGCAAAAGAAGTGTGGTTTTTTCGACGTGGAATTTTAATGTNTAGCGACACCATATAAGGTTAATTTGATATCAGTAAATGGATCTTTTTATATTCTACAATTTCTGAAAGACTTCTATAAAATTAATATTTTCCGAGATATTCAGAGGTACCGACTTTTTAAGGAGGAAAAATTCCCCAACCTATATATATATATACAACTTATTCACACTCCCAATATAAATATATATATTTATATTTATATATTTATTTTTATTAAAAAAAATATATATATACATCTATATTTATATTTATAAAAAAAATATATATATATATTGTATATATATATATGTATATATATTGTATATATATTGTATATTGTATATATATTGTATATATATGTAATATTGTATATATATTGTATATATATATGTATATATATATATATATATATATATAAAGAATATATATATATACATATATTCTTTTATAAATATAAATATATAAATATAAATATATATATTTATATTGGGAGTGTGAATAAGTTATATATATATATATAGGTTGGGGAATTTTTCCTCCTTAAAAAGTCGGTACCTCTGAATATCTCGGAAAATATTAATTTTATAGAAGTCTTTCAGAAATTGTAGAATATAAAAAGATCCATTTACTGATATCAAATTAACCTTATATGGTGTCGCTAAGATCAGAACAAGACCACCTTAAATTTTTTTAACCCTTTGGGTACATTTGACGAGTGAGACTCGTCATCTGCTTACTTGGGCATAAAATGTATTACTTTTACATATTAATCTATATAGCAACAAATTAAATCCGTCCCATGGGCATAAAAATCTTCAAATAATTCAGTACTCAAAGGGTTAATGGAATCCCCTAGATTTTATTTTATAATATTATAGCCTTTTTTGAGATCTTTTCAAATCATTATAAGAAAGTATTTTTTCACTAAGTATTTTTTGAGTTAAAGTTTGATAGTTATAATACCGTCGACTCTAGCATTACCCAATGTGTACCACGCGAAGGTTGCCCAGTTGCATAATACTTTTTTTATGTTCGAAAGAAAATCGAAGAATTATCTAGCCATTGAAGGCAAAGTCGGCATGATCCAGCCGATGAAGGCAAGGTCGGCAAGATCAGAACACGATGCGACCGATGAAGGCAAGATAGCTGCGATCTGGCAAGATTCCAAAGTGATTATCCATAAAAGCAAAATCGTTCAGGAGCTACACATTAAAAGTTTTACATCAAATGTTCGAACTGCGCATTATTCATGATTCGATAGTTTGCAATATGTTTGTAAAAATTGATCTCAGCTCATTATTCATGATTCATATCGAGGCATGCTCGTGTAATCTGGTCTATTACGCATTCTCTAGGAGTACGAACATATTAGTCTAAACGAACTTATGAACCGACGACTTGGCACGAGCTGTTGCGGTGCCTTATCTGCGACAGTGTACTGTTGTTCACAATCCAGTATTTTGAATCGAGATATTACTGTTATGTTAAGCAACTGATTTATTTCAGCTTTCTTAACTATTCTTCTGTTCGATTTTTATTTTCTAATTACTTTCATTTAATACTTTTATTTGTTGATGATTGTACGAGGGTGGATCGAATATAAACTAGCCTTTTTAAATTGCGCGCCCGTCGGCGACATAAGGAATCTGCAACGTTTTGGACAGTGGAGCGGGGTCATGTGGAAGGCAGTAATAACGTTGGCGCGCCACGTGCTTTTTACTCTCAGCAACAATCACGATGAGCGAGTAAGAGGTACACCCCGCAGTTGCACAACATGTTATTATTAAGTTTCTCGTAAACAAAAATGTGAATACTGCTGAAATTCAGCGCCGTTTACTCCAACAGTTTGGGGAAAGAACCTTTTCATGGGCTCGGGTGAAGCAGTGGTGTAACGAATTTAAGAAATGAAGGGAACGTGTTGTAAACATTGCCCACCCGCGCCGTCCCTGCACCAGCATCACAATACAGAACATCGAGGCTGTTCGAAAACTCATCGAAGACAATCGGCACTTAACTGTTCTTGAAATCTCTCAGAAACTTCTGTTCGAGCGGTCAAAAAGGCGCGGCATTCGGATCAGAAGTGTGTTGCTTCTCCATGACAATGCCAGACCCCACGCCGCAGCACCGACACAACAAAAATTGGCCGATATGAATTCGGCTGCCCTAGAATATCCTACCTTACAGCCTAGACCCGTCACCATACGACTTTTATATATTTGGGTCACTCAAGGCAGCTCATGGTGGACAGCGCTTCAGAGCAAACGAGAAGATGCAGCAGTTCGTATGAAATTGGTTTGATACACGTCCGCGAACTTCTTATGATACCGGAATTAAAGAATTACCATACCGTTGGAGGAAGTGTATATATAAGATAGGGGACTATGTAGAAAAATAAGACAAATGTAAATTAGAATTGATTTTGAAAAATATGTGGTATTTTTGCAAAAGGCTCGTTCATATTTGATCCACCTCCATACCTTACGGCAAACTAATTCTAATCTATGGCAATTAATGCCACATTTACGTTAAGTTTTCAACTTAAAAATATTGAAAAATTTAATTAACCTACAAGGGTGAATCAAATATAAACCGGAATTATTTTTTTTTTGTTTAATTGAAGCATCTTAGAAAAACTAACATACATAACTACTTTCCTTCATAATCCCCGGATTTCGAAACATATCTTTCCCAACGGGTAACCAGTTTTTTAATTCCGCTATTATAAAATAAAGGCGGCTGTGACAGCAGCGAATCGCTCATGAAGGATTCGACAGAAGCATGGCATCAAATCTTTGTCATCCAAGTGCTTCTTTCAGTGGTCCAAATAAATGATAATCATAGTGCGATAAGTCCGGACTGTAGGGAGGGTGTTCTAGTGTACTTCAGACCAATTTTTCCATTTTTTGACAAGCTAAGGCAGCTTTATGGGGCCGGGCATTGTCGTGAAGCAGGATAACGTCTCGGATTGGAAATCCGCATCTTTTCCGAAAATATTCGCGTTTTGCTTTGTCCAAAAGTTGGCAGTAGTATGCGGCGTTCACAGTACGACGTTCGTGAAGAAAATCGACTTGCAAAATTCTTTTAAAGTCAAAAAATACAGTAGCAAGAACTTTTCCAGCTGAAAGTCGAGTTTTGTCTTTGACGGGTGCAGATTCACTTTTCTTTCGCCATTCCATACTGGCTTCTTTAGATTCCAGGGTGTAGTGGTGCACCCAAGTTTCATCGCAAGTCACAATTTGGTGCAAAAAAGCTTCCCCTTCGGCCTGATAGCGTGACAATAGCTGTTCACATACCTCCAAACGGTGCCCTTTCTGATTTTCGGTGAGAAGACGAGGGACCCATCTGGCGGACACTTTTCGAAACCCAAGGTCGTCAGTAATGATTGCCTGAGCATTGCCGAAGCTTATTCTGACCTCAGAAGCAATTTCAGCTACCGTTAATCGACGATCATCTTCGATAAGGCTGCCAACTAGGCGAATATTCTCCTCTGTCACGCTGGTCCTCGAGCGACGTCGGTGCCCCTCATTTTCAACAGTTTCTCGTCCTTCTAAAAATTGTTTGTGCCACTCGTACACTTAAGTCTTCTTAAGCGTATTGTTCCCAAACTATGCTTCAAGCCTTTTCAATATGTCCGACGGTTTTACGCCTTCTGCAGTGAGAAATTTAATAATAATTTGTTGTGCAACGGACGAGGGCATCTCCCGCTCTGACATTGTGATACTAATTAACGAAGCGCTAATGAGAAGTCACGTAGGGGGAAATCTTCTTAAGGCATCCCCACCTATAACGCTCAGAAGCCTGGCCTCTCTTCGTTTGCCTCACTGCGGGTATACAAATAATTCCGTTTATATTTGATTCACCCTCGTATGATTTTGCTAATTAATTATAAACAATGTTAATTATAAATAAAATATCTTCCTTTTCATGTTAAATTAGATGTTAATGACCTATACAATTAATTTAGTTAAATTTAAAATAAACTAAATAAAAATGTATTAATTAAAAGTTGAGTTAGATATTATATTAACTTATTAATATTTAATTTTGCATATTTATATATACAAGGGCAAGTTGAAAAGTTCTCGGCCTGACCCAGAAATGGCATTCCAATCGGCGAAAGTTTACGTTTCCTGCCTGCGCGCACATATCATTAGTTCGTATGACAAGCTTCAACTTGCTCGCTCAAGTAATTTGTGAAAACAAATCTTTGCAGAACATGTCTTGCGAGTGTTTCGTTAAAATGGACAAATTTGAATATCGTGCGGTCATAAAATTTTTCGTTTTGGATGGATTAACCCTTAAGGAAATTCATCTGAAGTTGACAAAAGTTTACGGGAAATCTGCTCCTTCAATCTCAATCGTTAAAAAGTGGACAGCTGAATTTAAACGTGGTCGCACGTCGCTCGAAGATGACCCACGTGAAGGACGGCCAAAAACTGCAACCACACCGGAAACTTTCGAAATGGTGCACAATATCGTGTTGGACGATAGGCAAGTAAAGGTGTGTAAGATAGCTGAGGCCATAGGCATATCGGAAGAAAGGGTGCGAAACATCTTGCACGAAGAATTTGGTATGCGAAAGTTCTGCGCAAGATGGGTGCTGCATTTGCTGAACGCAACTGCACACAAAAGTTTGTTGGCAATGGGAAAACTGCGGGATTTGAGGTACGATTTGCTTCGCCATCTCCCCTATTCTCCTGATTTGGCACCCTCGGACTTCCATCTCTTCCCAAACCTGAAGAAATTTGTTTCTGGAAAGCGCTTCGCGTCCAATGAAGAAGTTAAGAGGGCCGTAGATGAATATTTTAACAGTCTTCCAGAATCTCATTTACGGGAAGGAATACTGATGTTGGAGAAACGTTGGACCAAGTGTGTTGAAGTCAAGGGAGATTATGTAGAATAATAAAATCGCTTTTTAACTGAAAATCACAGTCTTTCATTGTCAGGCCGAGAACTTTTCACCTTGCCCTCGTATACATAGGTTGCTCCAAAAGTCTCCGCAAGATGACATTAGGCGTCGTATCACATCAAAACTATTAATTAGATTTTTTCAAATTTTTTCATACTTTTCTTCCAAATTATTAATTAAATTTTTTTAATTTCCCATATTTAATGATATTTTATCTTTTGATGCATCAAAAAATATTTATTTGTTCAGCTGTGAGACACATTTAAAGTTGACGCTTCCAAAAATTAATTTATTACAAAAAAATTTCTCCTCAATGAATTCTTACGACTTTGAAAAGTCGCTAACGGCGCTATTTTCTTGTTCCCTGCTCGCTATTCCGAGTGTGGGAAACCATCGACTAACTTCTTATGACGTTCTCTATCAGAGACTATCCTGAAAGCTCCTCCACACTCAGTCCGGACTAAGTTCTTATATTCCGCAAACACGAAAGATTTTTTTGTCTTATCCATTTTTTACTTTGATTTTTCCTTCCATAGTGGTTCGAAAGACTTCATATTTTGGACTACGCAGCATGAGACCAAAATATTCCTGTTTTCGGCATTTCAACGTTGCCAACAATTTCCTACCTGCGTGTAGCCTCTGCAACACGCTCTCGTTTGACATGGTCCGTCCAAGATATTTTAAGGATTTTCCAGTAACACCACACCTCGAACGCTTCAAGATGATTCATTATTGTCACCTTTAGCGTCCAAGTCTCACAGTAGTCTCATAATAGGCTTGACCACATATAGCATCGGAGAACCCTGAGACAGATTGATAAACTTAAAGATCGGTAACACAGAATAGGCCTCAATAGGGTGAAAGCAGATCTTGCAATCTCGATTCTCGTTCGAACCTCCTCGTTCAGATTGGCCGTCTTATTTAGCCATACTCTCAAATATTTGAAATGGGTAACACGTTAGACATCTTTTTCCCAGATTTTGAGTCCAGCGGAGTTGACTTCCTCTCTGCTCACGATCACCCACTTAGTTTTTCTGCGTTGTTAGACAATCCATATCTGCCACTTACCTCAGTGACAACCTCCACTAATTTCTGGAGATCTTCTATGCTTTCCGCCAAGAGAGTAGTATTGTCGGCGTACCTTATGTTATTAACGATCTCGCCCCTGACTCTTACACCTTCATAGTAATTTTCTAGGGTCTCACTGAACACTAATTCGGAGTAATCATTAAAAAGTAGCGGAGACAGCATACATCCCTGACGAACGCCGCACTTGATGGGCACGCAGTTGGTCTGATGATCTCCGTCGATCCTGACAATTGCCATTTGATTGCAGAAAAGCTTCTTCAGTAGCCATATATCAAGATCGTCCAATCCTATGAGATATATTACTTCGATTAGTTGCGCATGGTGTGCCCTATCGAACGCTTTCTCAAAATTTATGAAGCGTACGAAAACCGGTTTCTGGAATTCCCAGCATTTTTACAGTAACATGTTTATGCAAAACAACGCTACCCTTGTTCCCAATCCGCCTTGAAAGCCAAACTGTGCTTTGCCTATGAAATCCTTACATAAAGAATGGATTCGACCTTGTATTACCTGTAACAGGATTTTTTTTAATGTGTGACTCATTAAACTGATAAGACGGAAATCCGAACATCCACTCGGTTTGCATTTTTTTAGCAGCGGTACAAACATTGATTGTAGCCATTTAGATAGTACAGTATGTCACCAGACAAGTAGACTTGATTTAATAGTGCTGTCCATATCATAATGCCTCTTTCGTCAAGCAGTTTTAATAGCTCGATTGGTATTTCATCAGATCCAGGAGCTCTTCGGTTCCCGGTCTTCCAGACGGCTGAGTCTACCTCCGAGGAGAGAATACAAGATCCCATCATGTGATCCTTCAACTGCATCTGCGGTTTCTCTCGATTGGAATCAAATAAATGTTAAACATATCTCGTCCATTCGGCGGTGCGGTTTTCAGGATGAAAGATGATTCTACCGTCAGAGTTACGTAACATAGTAGGACTCTGAATCCTGAACATTCCACAGGCTTGTTTGATTACCTTGTGGAAATGGAAATCGTTGTGTATCGCCTGCAACCTTCTATTACCCTGCACTATTTTTCTAGATGGTTTTCCTTGGCTTCTCTAAACTTTCTACAAATCAATCGATTAGTATTATTACATTGAATCGGATCTCTATTTATGAAAGAACTTCGCCGCTCCATCAAGTTCAGGATCTCGTCAGTCATCCAGTCCTTCCTATTTAGTATTCTTAAGTTTTTTGCTCAGTTGGAAGATTGAGTTTTTAATTTTTCTACAACACGATTCCTCGCCGCTATTAGCCAATTCATCCAGTAGTATGTTAGCCCGCCCAGAGCTGATTATTTGCTTTAGCGTTTTTGCTACCTCAGACGATTGTAGCCCTTCAAAATAAATTTTTTCTGCTTGTTATATACTGCTACTTTTTTCAGACGCAACTTCAATTTTGCACAAAACAAATTATGGTCAAAGTTGATGTCTGCAGCTGGATATGTTTTTACAGATTAAATGCAATTTCTCAACCGCTGGTTCGTCAAGATAAAATCGATTTGGTTACGGACGGTTTTTCCATTATGTCGGTATTGCTGAGATCTCCTAGTATCCAGATATCGTGTGGCATTTGAAATCATCATCGTTTAGGCAATTGAAATCATGTGTTCTAAACCATCAGGTCATTGTCGACGCAGAACTGCACCAGGTGGTTCCTCTTTCTGTTTCTTTCCCCAAGTCTGAACTGACTAGTCACTTTATTTATCGGGATACATCCAATTTTGGCGTTAAAGTCTCCCATAACAATATTTACTTCAGACCTCTTTACATATTAAAGGGCCTCATCGAGCTGTCCGTAAAACTCTTCGATCTCCTGATCTTCTTTGTCGGCCGTGGGTGCGAATACCTGGATGATGATTGTGTTGACTGGGTTTCTTCTTTGCTATAGAAGCATAACTTGCTCGGAGAGCGGTAAAAAGTTTCGCACTCGAGTCAGTACCAGACTCTTCTCTAGAATGACCTCCGTCACTGTGCAAACCTTAAGGTGGGCCTGATAATACATTGAGTATCCATCAGACTCGATACCGCCGCTGCCAGATCATCAAATCTCGCACGCTTCAAGAACTGGTTCTTCATCCGCTTCATCCCTCGCGTTAGGTTACGTAGATTGCCTCCCTCAGAGAAAGATTTTACATTCCACGAAGCTATTTTATAAACATTCATCATTCTGACCCGAGAGATTCTTAGCATCCCTATCCCATCTAAAGGGCGCCTGTATTCGGGACCGTTTTTTTAAAATTGCCGTCATGATGGTTGTTCAAAAGAAAGATGTAGGCGCAATGATTTGCCTTTTGCCTTCTGCCCCCGCAATACTGCAGCCGGTTTGAAATGCTTTTTTGGCGCCTGCAGAAATATGGTGACAAGCCGTGGAAGGAAGTATGTTCCAACGCCTTATCCGAATACTGGTAGATACTGCTGCCCTCTACCAGCTCGTAACCATAAGAAGGACCTTTACCAGACTGCTACCCTCTAAGCCAGAGGGAATCTAGAGCTCGTTAAGGGGCAGGTGCGCTATACCAGAAGTGGGACTATCCGAAACGATTAGTGTCGGAGTTCCCACCGACTACTTCACAGCGCTAAAGTGCGTTGAAAATTTGCGTTCGGCTTTTATCGATGAAACACCATCTCAAAGGACTATTTATGAGTGATATGCAAACTTCAAGTGCGGTCGAGTAGAACTCAGTGACGAATCCCGTGAAGATCGTCCTGCCACGGCGATTACTCCAGAGAACGTTGATGCTGTGCGCAATTTACTACAGGAAGACTGTCGTACGATCTACAGAGAAATTAAAGCGTTCCTAGGCTTTAGTATGACTTAAATTAAAATAATCCTACATGATTATTTTGACTTACTTGTCTTAATTCCTTTAACTCCTATTTGGAGTATAGGGCATCTACAAGCGTATTCCATTCCCCTGCTTTAGCCGCAATCCTTCTGGCTTCATGCCAGGTTTTACCAGTCCGGCCCAATTCTTTGTTTACAGATCTTCGCCACGTTTCTCTAAGTCTTCCTCTTTTCCTTTTTCCTTGAGGATTCCATTGAAGGGCATCTTTCTCTATGGCACCATCTAGTTTCCTCAAAGTATATTCTATCCATCTCCATTTGCGTTTCTTTATTTCCAGGTGAATAGGAAGGTGAATAGGAAGCTGGTCTGTTTTTCTTTAAAGATCCTCATTGGATATTTTTTCAGGCCACCATACTGCGAGAATACGTCTTAAGCATCGATTTACAAAGGTTTGAAGTGGTCGCATGGCAGTTTCCGTTACTATGCAAGTTTCACTACCATATAACAAAACAGATTTTACGTTCGTATTAAATAACCGTATTTTGGTTCTTCTGGAAAGGTTCTTGTTCTTTCATATCCAGTATAGTTGAACGAATATTCAATTGACTTTCATTATCCTGCTCTTAACATCCTCTACCGTGCCTCCCTCCCTGTTAATCACACTTCCCAATTAAGTGAATGTTTCAACTTGTTCTACAATATTGTTATTATTGTTTAAGAATAGGGGTTGCATCTTTCTTTCACTCTCATCTCTTTCATTTTTTCAACGTTAATACAGAGCCCAACCCGGCTGAAGATCCGACTTAGGTCACTCAATTTGTCCTGCAAATCAGTGAACCTTTGTGCAAGAAGACATAAGTCATCTGCAAAATCAAGATCCTCCAGCCCCTCAGTCATTCTCCATTGGATTCCACGTTTACGTCTTCCAAGCACCGCTCTCATTATGCTGTCAAGAACCACAACAAAGAGTGTTGGTGAAAACACGCACCCTTGCTTTACACCTGTCTTCACCTCTATTGGATTTGTCAATATTGCTTCATGTATAACTCTACACTCATATCCATCATATAAATTTCTTATAAGGTTTCTTCATATGAATTTCTTATAAGGTTTCTTCATATTAATTTCTTATAAAATAATCTTCTTTGGAAAGCCATATCTCTCCAGTATACGCCACATAATATCTTGATCGAGAGAATTGAAGGCTTTTTCAAAATCTACAAATGCCATATACAGGGGGTTTTGCCACTCAACACTCTGTTCTAAAATAATTCTCAATGAGTTGATAAGATCAATATAACTACGGTGCTCTCTAAATCCAGCCTGTTCTTTCCTCAGACAATCCTCAACTGCTTGTTTAATCTTTTTCAAAAGAATTCAATTAAATACTTTACTTAAGGTGGGTAACAGCGTTATACCTCGCCAGTTTGTACAATCAGAGATGTCACCCTTTTTTGATATCTTAACAACTAGACCCCTCTTCCACTCAGTTGGCACTTTCTTTTCTTGCCAAACCTTCTTAAAAAAAGGTTCAATGACATATGCCAAAGCAAGCGCATCTACCTTTAGGACTTCAGCTGGTATTCCGTCAATACCAGGAGCTTTTTCATTTTTCATTTCCTCGATATCTTTCATAATCTCATCAATGGTTGTAGGAGATTCATTAATAGCTGGTATATCAAGAGCTGGCATTCGAACTTGTGGTTTCTCAGCATCTACACATTTTCTATTCATCACCTCTACAAAATGTTCTTCCCAGCGTTTGAGTTGTTCAGCTTGTGTAACAAGTAGGGTCCCATTTTTGTTTTTAATTGGTCTTCTCTTTCTGAATCCCCTTCTGGACAGTATTCTCGTAATGTTGTATAACTCTTTTGCATCCCCAATGCGTGCGGCTTCTTCTGCTTTTCGTGCGAGGTCATTCACCCACTGCCGCTGATCATTTCTTATTTTTCTTTTCACCCGTTTATTTACAGCGTATTCCTGTTGTGCATTTGCTTTCTGTTGTCTTGTCCTGCTTTGGTTAACCTTCTGTTTAACTTGTTCTCTCTTCTCTATTTCATTCCAAGTATCATCGCTCATCCATTCTTTTTTTTTTGAAGGTTTTCATAGCCGAGACAAGATGCACTCGCGTCAATGATGCTTGACTTTATTATGTTCCAATGCTAATCAACGGAATCCTCTTCTGACTGTAGTGCTTGAAATTTATTTTAAAGCTCGATTTTGAGACTATTTTCCACACCTGGATTTTGAAGTTTCTTTACATTTAGTCTCTTTTTCTTTCTTTCGAACTTTTGGGCGGCTGAGACGATATTTTGTCGAAAGTTGCCTTCATAAGATAATGGTCATTTCCCACATCGGCGCCTCTCTTATTCCTCACAACTAGTAATGAGCGTCTAAATTTTCTACTGATGGCGATGTGATCTATTTGATTTTCAGTATTGTGGTCTGTTAAAACCCAGGATATTTTATGGCATTCCTTGTGGCGAAAGACAGTGCCACCGATAACAAGATCATGCTCAGCACAAAAGTTCTCGAACATATCTCCATTCTCATTAGCCTGTCCCACGCCGTGTACTCCCATTATGTGTTCGAATCCTTCATTGTCCATCCAAACTTTCGCATTCATATCTCCCATAATGATAACAATGTCTCTTTTCGGAATATTGCGGAGAGTATCCTTCAGAGCGCGGTAAAAATCATTTTTTAATTCCTCTTCGGATGGTTCTGTTGGAGCATAGCACTGTACAATGCTTATATTCCTAATGCTTGTTTTGAAACGAGCCATAATTAATCAGATATTGGTTTCCAATCGATTAAGCTCCTCCAAGCATTTTCTGAGACGAGAATACTAACGCCTGATCTATGTTCAACTCCATCTCCAAGAAGTCCGGAGTACAGCAACATCCCTCTTTCGCTAGTTATCACTTCAACAAAATCTAACCATCTTGTTTCGCTTAAGCCAAGTATATCAATTTTACAATTCAACATCTCTCTCTCAACTTGTCTCAGTTTACCTTTTGCATAAATGGTGCGTATATTCCAATATCCAATACGAGTTTTTTTTTTCATGCCAAGGATTGTCGCCTTTGAATCAGCCGGTTTTCGCTTGTATTTGATTCTGTAATAAGAGTTTGTTTAAGAAGTGCAGGTTATTAGCCTACAGCTTCCGAATATCCGATCGATGGGGCTGCCATCTAGGCCGAATACAGCCAGACTTTTTTGTCAGAGGATCCCACCTTTAGCCTTTGAGTCAAGACCCTGTCCGCAAGGCAGTGGAACCTTTTGCTCTTTCGCCTCTTCGGCCGTTGGATTGCTATAATCTCTTCCGCCCTCAGAGACTTTAGCTTCAGGCAAAACTATTGATCCGCGGGAGGTATTTCATTTCCTTCCTACCACCTTTTCCTGGGAGGCGTTCCCCGATTCGCCACCTGAGGACGCGCCCTCTAGGGGTTTCAAGCTCCTCCGAGGGACATGATTATTTTAGCGTTATAAAACTGTGTGCTTGTTGGATAATTTAACGAATCCTTTTAACACACAATTTAACGAAAGCACAAAATCAGACGCGTGTTAAATGGAACAAATCAACGCTCAAATAATACGATGACTGTCGGTCAAGAGCAATGTATGACATCATAATAGGTAACGAATCATGGATTCACTTTTCATCATCGGTTACCATTCAGTGTAAGAAAAGTTCCGAGCAAGCAGAAATATGCAAATGACATCTCGATTATGTATATTTTAGTTATAAATTATATAAATATATAAGATCTAGTAAAAAGTAATCCCTTATTTTTGTATCAAATTGGAGGCTTTATTTAACATAGTTACAATGATCCGATTTAGGTCAAATATGAACCGTTTTGTTCGATAACTTGTTGCCACTTCGAAGGTAATTTTATTATGCCTCTCTCATAGAAACCCTCGTCCCTATTGGTAAAAAACTGGGAAAGTCGATTTTCACAAGCTTCTCTTGAGGCGAAATTTTACCAGCAAAAAAATTCGCCATAGACAGGAAAAGGTGGTAATCACTTGATGCCAGGTCCAGACTATAAGGTGGATGCAAAAGAACCTCCCAACCAAGCTCCCGGAGCTTCTGGCGAGTCACTATCGATGAGTGTGGCTTGGCGTTATCCTGATGGAACACAATTCCTCTCCTATTGGTCAAAGCTGGCCGCTTCTGGGCGATTGCTTGCTTCAGACGGTCCAATTGTTGACAGTACAGGTCCGAATTATGAGTTTGGCCGTAGGGGAGCAGCTCATAGTAGATAATTTCCTGCCAATCCCACCAAATACACAGTAAAATCTTCCTGACCGTCAACCCTGGCTTGGCCACCGTTTGCGCCGGCCCATCGCGATTCGACCACGATCGTTTTCGCTTGACGTTGTCGTAATTGACCCACTTTTCATCACCAGTAACCATCCGCTTCAGAAATGGATCGATTTTGTTGCGATTCAGCAGCGATTCGCAGATGGAAATTCGATCCATGAGGTTTTTTTGCGTTAACTCGTGTGGCACCCACATATCGAAGTTCTTTTTGAATCCAGCCTCATTTAAATGGTCCCAAACGGTTTTTTGTGCAATGTTTAGCTCCTTGGCAATCGAAACGGTGCTTGACATGACGGTCGGACTCGACGATTTCCATTATTTTATCAACATTTTCGACAATTGGCTTCCCTGAGCGTAGTGCATCTTTGACATCAAAATTACCTAAACTGAATCGACGAAACCAAAATTGCGCGTGATGGGCTCTTACAGTATCAGGACCATAAACACTATACACATTTTTAGCCGCCTGGCATGCGTTTTCGCCTTCATCGAAGAAAAACTGTAAAATATGGCGTATTTTCTCTTTGCTGGTGTCCATCTTTGACGCGCGCTCAAACAATATTTAGTCAAGCAATCACAAAACTGTCTTAGAAGTTTTTTTAGTACGAAATCTTATCTTTCTAACGCCATCTATCGTAATCCGATCGGAATTATACAATGCGAGATACAGATTAGTAAATCTTTCTATTGGAAAAATAATGGATTACTTTTTACTTGACATAATATTTTAATTATATTGTGCATGTTGGAATTTGTACAGAATGCAATGCTATAAATGAACTTTATCAATAAACATGTTCACATGAACGAATTTCACTTAATATTGAGATAATGATATTGTTTTAGTAAATTTGGAAGAACACATATGTAGAAATACATTAATAAAAAGAAACAGCCATGTTTCTAACGAACACCTTCATACACATTGAAACTTGGAATGACATTTTCGGACAAAACTTTCCGGTAGACTTAATATATCATTATCATCATCATCACCTTGCTTTGTTCATTGCTTAACAAAGCCTCTTCTAATTTTTACTTGAAAGAAATATTGGCATTTAAAACGCCGCTTTTGCCACTGCGGGTTGGCAAGTATTTTTCTTAAAACGTGAGGTTTTACACAGTGGTTACCAACTGTGCGTGGACCAACGGTGTAATGTCTCTTCCAAAACACGAAGACCAGTTTTTCCATATATGATTCACAACTCTTTTTACTTCAATATATGAAGAACTCAGCTTGGAATAAAAATTCTGCTTTTCTGGTGGACTTGAACAAGAGTTCTTCGCGCTACAAGTCTGGCGTTCTACCGCCGCTCAATATATATATAGTGTTGCATAATTAACTTTTAGCGTAAGTGATTTTAATTATTTTTCTCAACTATTTTTATAAGTAAATTTAATGTGTATAAAAAGCAACACCTAATCGACTTTTTTCTTCTTGAAATACGTTATAAAGAATAAAATTCTGCGTAACTTTTTTTTGTAAAATTATATGGGAGTCGCATACAGTTTTGGAGATAGTCAAAAGTATTCAAAATGTATATGGTATAAATGGACCTAACCCCGGCAATCGACAATGCTCCTCTACATTTAGTTCAACATATATATCAGTAAATTGCTTTTGTGCATGTAGAAACAATGAATATGTAACATTAACCTTTTGCCTCACTAAAATAATAAATCTATTGTATACTAAAATAATAGATTCTACAAATATTAGCAAAAACTCCTATGCAGGGCTTAGGGAATAGTGAGGTTTATATACATTTTACTGCTTCAGTATGTTCCAAATAGAAAATGTTTTTATTTACATTACTTGAACAATAGCTCCGTAGTTATAAATTTTGTGTCAGCAATTGGTTTCTCAGAGTTTGTGAGTAACCTTCAACATACGACTATACAAGTTCCTAAATATTGCTGAAGATAATAAAATAATAGATTTTCTTATTGATTCTGAAATGAATCACGGACATATTAAATGGCCACGGTGTGAGGGTGATGTTAATTTAAATCGTAATATGTGCTATTTATGTCATTCGGTGAAATATGAACAACGCGGACATAAAAAACGACGCAAAATGTGATTTAACTTTAATGTGAGTTTGCTTCATAATACATGGTTTTCTCATTCTCCTCTTAGTTTATAAAATGCTTGTAGATTTATTTCATATTTTTTTATAATACATACCTCCTAAGCACGCATTTTTCTTGGATGAACTTAATATTCAGTATCACACTAGCGTCGATTAATCAAATTTTTATCGTGAGGTATTTTTCACTTTTAATAACAATATAAATATTTCATTTTTATCATGTAATGTTAATTTAAATAATTATTTCTTTATTAAAAAATAGCCTTTCAGCTTTGCCTAGATCGAGTAGAAGACAATAGCGAAATGTTAAGAGGACAGGCGTTACTGTAGAAATACACGAAGCTAAGATTGGAGAATGCAAATAGCAAAAAAGTCGACTTATTACAGGGCAGTGGATTTTTGGTGGTTTCGAATCTGAGACAAAGAAATTATTTGTCGAGTGAATAATTGATTGGTCAGCAAATACTTTACTGTCAGTAATAAAAAATGGATCAGATCTTAAATCATTATGTCCAATTGTAGGAAAGCGTTTAATTATCTCGAAAATGAAGGATATAAACATTTAACTGTAAACAAAGCTTATAATTTTGTTGATCCTGGAGCACATACACGAACACATACTCGACTTTAAAGTTTTGAAGTCGAGCACATACTCGACTTTAAAGTTTTGAATGTGGTATTGTAGTATTATAAATGGACTTTACTCCAATTCTATATAGATATATATTTTTAACATATTAAATAAGTAAACATAAATATACAAAAAAAATCCTTATTTTATTTGTGTACATTAAACAATAAGATAATTAAAGCAAACAGTACACGTATATATGCGGAGGAAGGGATCCCCCGCACTTCCTACCCAAGAAATAAAAAATGAAATAAATGGAGATAAATATATAAATAAAATTTGTTTTTATTAAAGTGTAGGTAAGTAAGTTAGATATGTTTATTAAAGTGTTGATATCGTTTTGCCATAACATCAAAAAATGATTCACACTTAAATTATTATCTACCTCACACCGTGGACACCTAATATGACCGTGAATCATTACACAATCAATAAGAAAATTTATTATTTTATTATTACCTTCAGCAATACATAGAAACTCATGTAGTCGCATGTTGAAGGCTACTCATGAACTATGAGAAACTAATCGCTGACACAACATTTATGACTATGGAGTTATTGTTCAAGTAATGAAAATAAAAGCTTTTTATAATTGGAAGATACTGAAGAGAGCAATAAAATCTACACAGACCTTATTGTTCCCAAAGCCTTGCGTAGAGATCTTTCTTAATATTTATAGGATTTATTATTTTAGTATGCAATAGACTTATTATTTTTGTAAAATGAAAAATTTATGTCACATATTTATTGTTTTTACATGTACAAAAGCAACTTACTGATGTATATATTAAAATAAATGTGAAGGAGCATTGTTAATTGCCAGGATTAGGTCCATTCATAACATATACACTTTCAAAACTTTAAAATCGTATACCTCCGAAACTATATTACAGTGATCAAAAAGTATTGAAACATTATTTTTAAAAAATCGCGGAAAAAAGTAAATCAAATCCATTTGCTTTTTTAGTGAGATAATGTGTGATATAGATGTTGATATCAGTAAAGATTTTTGTGCGCGGCTATTTTTACGACGTCAAAAAATATGGAGCAATGAATGTATTCGTAATTTTGTGCTGCAAACGAAATTTTGATCATAAACGCATTCAAAATGTTGTAAAAGGCTTATAATTGATTGAAGATGATTGTGATTGTTTATCGAAGACGAGTACATTTGAGTTGTTTATGAAGTTTCAAGAATGCCGAGAATCTGTTGAAGACGACCCACGCTCTGGGAGACCATCAACATCAACGGATAACGCTCACGTTGAGAAATTGAAAGTATTGCTCGAAAATCGTCGATTGACTGTGCGAAAGATAGTAGATGAAGTTGGAATATCATTTGGATCGTGCCAGCACATTTTGTCCAATGTACTGGATATGAAACGGGTGGCATCATGCTTAATTACAAAAAACTAAAATTTTCTTCAAAAATATAATCGAGTGTTGGTGTCGTCTGAAATGATTTCTACGGTTTCCAAAAACAGCACATTCATGAAAAGGATCGTAACTGGTGACGAAATGTTGGTTTACCAATTCGACGTCGAAACACAGCAACAATTATCGAAATGGCGTTTAAAAAATGAAGGAAGTCCGAAGAAAACTTGACGTTTGCATTCAAATGTCAGGATCATGTTTACGGTTTTCTTCGATCATCGCGGTGTTGCGCACTAGGAATTCCTTCCAGGTGGTTGAAAAGTCAATGGAGAATACTACTTGTCCGTTATGAAGCATTTGCAAGAAGTAATCCATAAGAAACGGCCGGAATTGTGGGAAACCGACTCGTGGATTTCGTATCGCGTCGACGCACTATTGCCCGCCTCGACACTTATGCGTGAATTTTTGACAAAAGCTCAACGAATTTCGTTCCGCAAGCACCGCACTCAACAGACATGATCCCTAGCGACTTTTTCCTGTTCCCCTTACTGGAAAAAACCACGTCGCGCACAGCGTTTCGAATCTATTGAGGACAACAAAAAAAAATCGCTGCATGAATTATAGGTCATACCCTCTGCCACGTGTGAGCGATGTTTTCAGGACTGTATTAAACGTTGACATATATGAGTTGCAAGCTATGTGGGCTACTTTGTAGGAGACTATAAGAATTTTGATGAGTGAATTGTTAATTTGATTTTTAAAAATGAAGTTCTGTTACTTTTTGGTCACAGTAGTATGCGACTCCCATATAGTTGTATAGGAAAATTTGACTCAGAATTTAATTATTTATAATATATTTAAAAAGGAAAGTATTGGTGAGGCGTTTATCGAAAATAAGTACGTTTGAGTGGTTTAAGAAGTTTTAAGAAGGCCAAGAATTTATTAAAGACGACCCACGCTCTGGAAGACCATCAACGTCAAACCTTTTATGCACTTTCACCATAAATAATTACATTATTTTTGTTGTGTATACATAAATAAATTATAAATGTCGATAATAGTTGTTGCTTCCAGTGCTCCAAATTTGTATTGATTAACACGTTGAACGCCGCTATAGTCACCAGTAATTATACTATAACACTATTACACGTTTCACGCGTATAATTTATAATTATTACCAGGTGCATGCATAAGTTTTTTCCGGTTTTTGGTAAAAAAAAAAGTAATTTTCAAGTGTAATTAATTTTTTTTATACTCAAAATATTGGCCATCGGCTTCTACACATTTCGCCCATCTTTCAGATAATTTATGAATACCATGCCAGAAAAACTGCTTGTCTTTTACGGCAAACCATTCGTCAAGCCATTTTCCAACTTCCTCGAAATTGCTGAATTGCTGCTCTGCGAGCGCGTGCCCCATTGATGCGAAGAGGTGATAGTCAGATGGCGCCAGGTCTTGGAAATACGGCGGGTGCAGAAAGATGCCCCATCCAAACGATTTCAAGGTGTCTTTCACTGGTTTTGCTGTGTGAGACGGCGCATTGTCGTGTAACAAAATCACTTTGCCATGTCTTCTGGCCCATTCCGGTCGTCTTTCGATTAATGCGTCGTTTAAATTAATTATTTGTTGGCGATAGCGTTGTGTATTAACGGNTCTTTCAGGTAATTTATGAATACCATGCCAGAAAAACTGCTTGTCTTTTGCGGCAAACCATTCGTCGAGCCATTTTCCAACTTCCTCGAAATTGCTGAATTGCTGCTCTGCGAGCGCGTGCCCCATTGATGCGAAGAGGTGATAGTCAGATGGCGCCAGGTCTTGGAAATACGGCGGGTGCAGAAAGATGCCCCATCCAAACGATTTCAAGGTGTCTTTCACTGGTTTTGCTGTGTGAGACGGCGCATTGTCGTGTAACAAAATCACTTTGCCATGTCTTCTGGCCCATTCCGGTCGTCTTTCGATTAATGCGTCGTTTAAATTAATTATTTGTTGGCGATAGCGTTGTGTATTAACGGTTTCGCCGGGCTTCAAGAGTTCATAATACACAATACCGCTCTGGTCTCACCAGACACAGAGCTTGGTCTCCTTGCTGAAGCGATTTGGCCTTGGTGTTGATGGACCGGCTTCGCCAGGTGAAAGCCACGATTTCTTCCGCTTCGGGTTTTCAAAATAAATCCAATTTTCGTCACCCGTTACAATTCGATACAAAAATGATTTCCTTTCGTGGCGTTGAAGCAGCATTTCACAAGTGACTTTGCGATTTTCCATTTGACGTTCATTCAAATTGTGTGGGACCCATTTACCGAGTTTATTGATCTTTCCCATTGCTCGTAAACGTCTGCTGATTGTTTCTTGTGATACATGTAATGCTTCTGCTAATTGCCGTTGAGTTTGAGTTGGGTCATCATCCAATAACTCCTGCAATTGCTCGTCTTCGCATTTTTGTGGTCTACCAGAGCGCTCACTGTTTTTCACATTGAAATCACCATTTTTAAATTATCGAAACCATGTCTCACATGTTCTAATCGATGGAGCGTGTTCACCATATGTTTCTACCAGCAAACGATGACTTTCAACAGCCTTTTTCTTTTGATTAAATAAGAAAAGCAATGCGTGCCGCAAATGTTCTTTTTCAGGCACAAAACTCGACATGATCACTGAACGATAAAACAAAGACGCTAGTTTTTGGCGGACTCAACTTGTGTGTGTTTGTAGTTTTAAATGTCAGACGAACAAAATGACGTATGTGTCAAATTAATACGCTGCGTACTTTTCGCTGGCGCCATCTCTTAGTTAAACCGGAAAAAACTTATGCATACATCTGGTATATTTGAGAAATAGGTTTACCACTAATGGAGAACCAATTAACCAAAGTAAAAGGTATAAGCGTGTCTATTTACATTTATTTGTTGCATCTTCAGTAATTTTAATCCTTTACTATTTTTAAGTAGTGTAGTTAAAGCAACTTCAACGCTAATATATTTCGCCTTTTGCTCTCAGAATAAAGTCAATAAATAAATAAATCAAAATAATAGAATCGGTAAAGCTTTTATATAGAAATTAATGTGACGGTCAACGAGTTAAATATTATATCAAAATGTCGAAATTTTTATGTCTTATCGAAAAATATTTTAAAAAATTGACATATATTTTCCAACACCATATAGCAAAAATTTCGAGTTTTTTAAATGCAACGTATAACAATCGGATGTATTAGAAAACTTTTACAAACAAGAAAATCGCAGGAAGCGCGAATTTTGGGTTTTGAGTGCCGCGAATAATTTTTGATTAGAACTAGTTTTCTTCCAAAGGCTTCGACATTCGAATTACAAGAACTTCGAAGATTTAAAGTTTCGGTGTTTAGTATATAAGTTTTGAAAATATCGAGTCTTCGAAAAATCAGAATTTGAAAATTTTCAAATATAAATTCGTCGTACGAAGCAACTATTCAATTTAAATCTACTCTATTGTTATCATTATAATCCGTCGCTATTTATATAATTTCGTTTTTATCCTCAAGTCTGTATTTTCGAAACTTCGAAGGACGAAGATTAATACCCTTGAAGACTTATCTTTGAGGCTGCGACTTATCGAAATTCGAAAGTTGAAAGTTTATTTCCGATACTTCGAAATTATAGAAAATTAACAGTCCCAATTTCGACTGTCAACATTCAATCATGAATCTGAGCAGTTTCTGCACTGACATTTCTACTCGCAATCATCACCGCCTGGACATCGCAGGTACCTTGCTGGCGTATACCCTGGTGTCCACCTGTGTGCTGATATTGAGGTATCAGCCGCACTCGACGAATTTGGTCGAACTTCTGCCGCAGAGCCTCAGGACACCATGTCGATCGCCCACTAAAGAGACGCAGGGGAATGGTCAAGTAGCTTACGGCAAGGAACTCAGGCCCGATCAGCTTACGACCGCGTTGAACTCGGTCCAGGCGACCCAATCGGAGCTTGCAGCCACCAACAACGGACAGCGCATTACGGTGAGACATGTTGTCAGCGGCAACAAATCCCTCTCTCTCTCTCACTCTCTCTCTCTCTCTCTCTCTTTCTCTCTTTCTATCTATCTAACTATCTATCTATCTATCTATTTATCAAACTATCAATCAACCTATCTATATATCTACCAATCTATCTTTTTTTAAAAGGAGTAGGAGTGGCTCACTATTTACAAGTAGCCCTACAAACTATAAATTATTCACACAGAATCACTCGCGCATTTTTTCAGGATGGCGTCCTTATCATTTTGCTATAGCGTTCTCTTTTATATACTGTTTCCCTACGTCTCCTATCCTCTTATGAGATTAGGAATTTAGAAGCAATTTTATGCTATTCTTCTTTTCTTCATATTACTATTGTCACGTAGTCCTTTATTCTATTCCAGTTGCTTTAGTTTGCAAACAATAATCGCCATCATAATTTCCACAGAAAGCACTTGTAAGTCAATATGCAGTAATCTTACTATTATCAGAACATCACTTTTCTATGCTGTTCTGTATGCTGAGATAACTCTTACCTGATTCTCTGTACAGCTCTGAGCTTTCACGCTAAACCTCTCACTAGAACCGCATCCACCAATATTGGGACTGCATATAATATTTTTACAGCGATAACGCTGCTTAAATGTTTGACGTCAGCCTTGCCAGTGACGCTGCATATTTTGTAGCCCTCTCCGCTACCATATTCAGAAGCACTGCAAAATGAATTTTATTATCAAGTTGCACTGCCAGGTTACGAATATTCTTTTTAAGTGGATGCACATTGTGCCTAGCTGTAGCCTTGGTTCTACAAATATTCTTCTATTCATAACTTTCAGTGCTTCGGTCTTCTGTTTTTCCATCTGTAAGTACTTGTCCTCCAGCCATTTTCAAGTGCACTTAAAACTGTCATATGCAGCAATTTCTAACTCTGTCGTCTCTGCCGTCACCACTATTGCCGCATCATCCGTGTATCTAACAATCTGTGCTCCCTCCAGTAATTCTAATTCTAAGATGTCGTTCATGACATTCCACAGTAGTGGGTTGAGCACTGATCCCTGTAGAAGGTCCGCCGTGACTGTGTTTTCGTCTTTCCGTATCGGTTTCGTGTATCAATATCCTGTCCCACAGATGACTGTTAATAATGTTTAGAAAATAACTCGGTACATTCTTGCTCTTCAATGCGTTCTTAATGATATCCCATTTTACCATATTAATGGCATTTCGAACATCTAGCGTTATGATGGCACAGAAACTTGTGTTATTCCGAGTTCTGCCCATGACAATCTTCGCACGGGTAACCACGTCAAATATCTCGTTTTGAACGTCCTCTTCCAAAGTCATACTGTCTCTTCGACAAACTTTCACGATCTTCCAGTTATTACGTCAATCTCTGTGTTATCATCTTCTCCAGCATTTTTCCCATATTGTCTAGCAGGCACAATGGTCTATGTGACGATGGCTTGTTTGGCGTCTTACTTACCTTGTGCAACAGGGTTAGCGTTTGGCGTTTCCAACGTATCGGAAAATTTTCCTCTTTAAGACTTACATTGTATGTTTCCAGAAAAATCTCGGACTACTCTCTTGTTACAAGTTTGAGGACCTCATTTGGAACCGTCCGGTTCTGGCGCCATTCCTGTTTTTAGGCTATTTACAATCTCTCGTAACTCCCATTCCTCAAAAAGTATATCCTGCGTGATATTTCCTCTTTCTGCCGACGGTTTTTGTCCTCACTCATTCACAGAAAAAAGGATCTTCACCATACGTCTTACTCAGTCGAACACTTTTATATCTGATATTGATTTTCTGCTGATTAGCTCTTTAGGCACTATCGTATATGGCAGACCTCAGGGATCCTCCTCCACCGTACGGCAGAGTTCTATCTAGGATTTTTTTTGGCATTCTTAATAGCCATACTCAGCACGTTTTTGGCAATTCTATGCTATATATATGCTACATATTATGCCATAGAAGACCTCTTGCTTTGGACTTCTAATGTTCTTCCTGCATACCGCTAAGTACATTTTCTAAGTAATGTAATTTTATTATTCCACCAGTAGGCTAGTTTTTTGTTTGACCCTGTTCTACGTTTAGGCAATACAGTGTCATAGATAACCTTTATGTTTTTTGAGGGTATTTTCAGCATGTATTCTGCATTCAAAAGAGTTGAGTATGTCTTCTGTAACCCATTACTTTATGGTTTCAATCACATCACGCATTCGCGCCTTGTCCAGTTATTTGACTAATCATCCGTTGCTTTTTGGTATTCTTTCTATGTTTTACTCTTTTCCAAAGTCCATATAATACATGGTATACGAAGTCTGTTCAAAAAATATCTCGAATTTTGTGTTTTTTCAAAAATTATTTATTTATTCATGAATATCTATTTTGTCTCCTTCAATGTAATCCCCATCAGATATTATACACTCGTGCCAACGTTTTTTCCAATCATCGAAACACATCAAAAAATCTTTTTTTTTTATCTTGTTGAGCTCCTCCTGCCGTCTTTATCTCCTCAATCGTAGCGTAGCGTCGTCCTTTCATGTGTTTCTTCAGTTTCGGGAACAAGAAAAAGTCACAGGGGGCCAGGTCTGTGGAATACGGTGGCTGCGGCATCATTAGTGTGTTGTTTTTGGCCAAAAATTCGCGCACAAGCAGGGGCGTTGGTACGAATTTCGCGACGACCCGTCTAATGCCCAAATCATTAGTAAAAATCGAATGGCACGAGCCAATGTTCAGGTTCTCAGCAACTTCTTTAACGGTGATTCGACGATTGGCCAATACTATTTTCTTCGCTTCATCAATGTTTTCGTCTGTTGTTGACGTGCTCAGGCGTCCGGCACGCTCTTCGTCGTTCACATCTTCTCGGCCCTCTGAGAACATTTTGTACAATCGATAAACGTTGCTTCGGTCCAAGGTAGCTTCACCATATGCCACAGACAACATTCGGAATGCGTCCACGCACTTAATTTTGTTTTTCACACAAAATTTGATACAGATTCTTTGATCCATTTTTAGGAATAGGCAAAAATCGAAGACGAGCCAAAACACGTCCAAGCAAAATAGCTTTCAAAGATAAACTGAATATTCAAAATGGCGGAACTTGTCGGCATATGTGAGGGATATGAGTACCAACATAACGCCACAAAAAAATCAAAAATCGACGTACTACGTAACTCGCCAAAATTCAAAATTCGCGATACTTTTTGAACAGACCTCGTGTAAGTAATCACTACACGTGACATATTCCAGTAGCCTCGACATTCTGATTTTCATTATCACTGAAGTGATAGTTAATTATTGAATCAGTATCTCTCCGTCTAAAGTTAAATATTCGCCCTTCGTTTCGTGACACCAGGTTGTTTCGTGCCATCATTTTAAAGACCGCTATTCCGTTGTTTAGTTTACTGGACCCCTATACCGAAAATTTGCTGCTAAAATAACCTGCTACCAGAAGTAGTCCTCTCGCAGGTCTGATACTACTCTTCAGCTTATCCAGGTCTTCGAGGAATGTCTGGTACATGTCGTTTGGGGGAAAGTAGCAACTATATACTCGTAGGTCTCCTTTTAGGCCACATATAGCCGCTGTCATCCCCTTCACTTTTTTAATCCCTAAACTCTTGTTCCTCCTTACAATTGCCGCTTTTGCTGCCCTGTTCTAATACCAAATACACGTTTCAGGTCTTCTGTACAACTCGCTAACTAGGACAACATTTGCTCTTTTCTTCATTCCTGCTTGAAAGAGTATATTTTGGGCCTCATGTTCTCTACCTATATTTATTTATAGAAAGCGCCTCTTGCCTTAGTTTTTCAAGTTCTTCTCTGAACGCTCCGCATTTAGCACTACCGGTTATGTGTTTGGTTTCATTTCTTCTTGCAGCTGAAGCTTTGAGATACACAGTAGCTGTCTTTCTCTTTATGTCCCGTTTCATCACATATCCTGCAGCTGTTTGTACGGTCAGATCCCTTGCATTCCCACAACCAATTGCTAAAATCAATGCACCTATAACATCGCGTCACCTTTAATTTTTCTCTTACTTTACACGACACCTAGCCGATTTTTATCCTACCCGTTCTCATGAGTGCATGCGCAAACTTTGCCGGCATGGTCGCTACAGCCAACTTCATATCACTATATGAAACTTTGATGGTTCGAATTTTAAAATCCTTGTGCTCTACGACTACATTTTCCTACGTCGCCTCATCTACCTTACGGATTTCTATCATGCAGCTTTTAGTTATAACCTTATTCTGGTCCTGTTTCTGAGTGCGTCTGCCAGGACTCCCTGGAACTGGTTTGTTTGTCCACTCCCCTTCTTAATTTGAACCATCAATTCTCCGGTTGTCGATCTTCGTATTCTGTCTATCTCAATTCCCACGCTTGCAAAGTTGACGCTACTTTTAATTTTTCTAAGAATATCGGCGTATATGTCAATACCACATCCTTATCGACACTGCTTCTAAATATATACGTCCTCTTTTATCTTTCGTACCAAATACGTTTCTATTTGAAGCTTTCTTCCTTTTGGTTCTCCTATGTTTAATCGTATACTATACGTCACTCCGAGTCGGTAAAGTTACAACGCTCCTCTTTAAATTCTTTGTATCTAGGTGCGTTACCGCATCGCGCTGCTTCTATCTATCCATCTATCTATTTATCTATCTATTTGTCTATCAATCCATCTGTCCAACTGTCCATCTATCCATCTATCCATCCATCTATTTAACAATATATCTATCTATCTATCTATCTATTTTCTCTCCTTCTCCCTCCTCTCTCGTTGTTTTTCTCTAGACCGAATGTATTTCATAACATTTTCACCGTGCGAGAAAATGAGATTTTCCTACCCAACTCGGTCGTTAATTAAAAATGATAACTTGTACTCTTTTGTTTCATATCGTTAATCTCTCCCTTTTGCAGATACATAAATCCAGCGGATTACACCTAGAACATTGTTTTCGGGAGGTTTCTATCTCCTCGATGATCATTTGTTTTCTCCCATTAAATATTTCCTTTGTGGAATATGTCGCGAAATCGTCAGCTGGGTTCAGTGGAATAAAGTACTCAACGAGCGATCAGCGATTATTGCTTTTGATTGAGGTGTAGTTTTAGTTGAAGTTTCATAATTAAGGTGATGCTATGTTTGAGAACTTTGTCGGCAAAATACTGATTTCTTTCTGCTAAATTTACATCATATTGGCTGCAAATAATAATAAATATTTTTACACAAAATAAAAGAAAACATGAAAATGAATTGAAGAATTGCTTAATATTTGACGAAAATGATTAGAAATTAAAAAATTTCCATCTCTAGATGTCAACTAGCATAAATATTTACGTGATACAGTTTCTACAGCTTGTACATACTGAATGTGTCAATGCTCAAAACAAAAAAATTTCAAAGAACATTTTCAAACATTTTCAATTAAATTGTAATATCTGAAAATATAGAAAAAGCTTGCTGAAATATTTTTATCTGCTTTGGTTAGATTTTTTGTTAGATGTTAAACAACGTAGCGCATATTCATTGCTTTCATATTTATTTCGTTTTTATATTTACGTAAAATCTATATATACTAAAAATACAACAAGAATAGCATGATAATGCCAGTACTTATATAATAAATTACTTATATAATAAATCATTTTGCAGATTACCTACTTTATCGATTCTTATCATACTCGTTATCGACATTGGCATCCCCTAAAGTGGGATGTATAATGAGAATTTAAACTTTTAATTAAAAAAAAATTGGCCTATCATAACCGAATGTGAAGAGAATATTGGACTGTGATTAATCAATTTTTTAAGACTCAGGGCTTAAATTTTTATTCTAAACTCCGTGTAATCTGAAAGTATATTCCAATAAATACTTACTCGACCGGTTATGTTTCCTGATATAGTCGTCATGACATGTTCTCAAAATTTCTTGGAATTTTACTAAAATCCAATATAAATTCATTTGAAATTTTAATGAAGGTACTACTATTTGAAATCACGTAAATTTCTAATGTTTTCGACTTTATGCGTATATGCGTATGATTGAAAATCATATAATTCTCGATTTAGAAAATAATAAGACATACATTTTGGCTGTACACGGAATTATATTGTGAAATAATTAATGCCGTTCGCGATGTTATTATCCATTTTTGGCGCTTATAGCGACAAAGCTGTGTATATAACCGGCCTCAATTATGCTGTACTATTCTATGGATCGAGAGTTACACGATTTTCAGTTTTACACATATATGCATAAGATAGAAATTATTATAATTAGAGTCATTTCGTTTTTTCTGTTATAATTAGAATTACTTGTGCCAGTTTCAAACTAATGTATATATGAAGTCCTTCACATAGAAAAAGAACAGATATTAACCAAAATATGTAATAGACAAATTACATTTAATTATTCCAGTACATTATTGTAATAACCAAACGAAGAAAAGGCATTCTCTTTAAATTGATGCGAAATTTAATTAATTTTAATTTAAGGACAACAAACATATTAAAATAAATTTTTTACTAATCTTTTTATTATAAAATGTGTTATATTCTTCATAAATGATGATGTGATTAGTCATGTTTAATCACACTCTTGTCATGTTACAATTTTCTTTGTGCGGTGATATAAATTTATATGTAGATTTAACTCTTTGTTGGCCCAACTATTTCTTATTTTTGTACTTAACTTGGTACATTTTAGGATTTAAGAGATTCATTAACTTTTCTCACATTATTTAAATATAAAAATAATTTATAGATCTACATATCCAATATATAGAAATTACAGCTTTGAATGTATAAAAAATAAATTTGAAAAATTTGTCGAAATAATTATTTTTACACTTTACACTTAATTACACTAATTTACACTTAAAAATACTTTTTACACTAATCACTTAAAGTATAAAAGAACATAATGTATTTCGAATGTCTATATCGAAATAAAAGATTGTTCACATAAAAAAAGAAAGAATTCCAAATTTATATGTACAATAAATCCAGATTCAACAGCTATCCAATAAGAACATCCATGTGAAATGGATTGTGCGAAATGTGCGATATGGATTTCACATTCCTTACTTAACCCATTAACGTCCAAGCGTTCCAATTTTTTAGCGACTTTTCAACGCGATTATTTTTTATGTTATTGGCGTTGAAAAAGTCTTGTTTTCACACATTTTGACGTAGAATTTAATGCTCTTTCAGACTCTGTTGTCAAAATTTTGGTCAGATTCAAAAGAAAATGATATGACCAATTTAAACACAAAAACACCGAAATTTCAGACAAATTTTTTTTCTAGATTTTTTGCAGAATGTTATCGCAAATAATCTATACCTAAAATATACAGAAAGGTACAGAGAATAGTTGCACTTTGAGCCAGTATTTTTTGTTTCGGCGAAAAAAAATTTTTTTAATGAAAATATCGCGTTTCCCGCGAAAAAATTTTGAAAATCGAATAATACGCGTTTTTTCATATTATTGTTAATTTATCGAATAAATAACTATGTATTATCAAAATAAATGATATATTATTGCTTCTTTGACAAATATAAATATCTTATCATAGTTTATACATGGCGGGTTCTATGTGGCAATCATAAATGTACCACAAACGGTAAAAAACTGTAAATTTTCGTATATTTCTGGTATTTTTTGCAGATTACAATGTAAAAGTCATTCAATATTATACATAGACATACAGGCACACACATACACATTCATTTCCATGCATATTTATGTAAATACATAGAAAACTGAATTTGTGAATTTCAGTATCTACTCTTTGCGCGATCCAGAGAAAATGACGTGGAAGTGGTAGAATTCTTTTTCCTTTGGGGTGCTTGTTTTGAGTGAGTCCTCTTGCCTCTCACTGTTCGAGGTGCTTGTTTTCAGTGAGTCCCCTTGCCTCTCACTATTCGGGGTGCTTGTTTTCAGTGAGTCCCCTTGCGCCTCACAAGTAATCTAATGATTGTTATTCAAGCATTTTTTACAAAAATATAATTTGCAACTGTGACAAAATATATTTGTTCTTATTGGACACTTAGAACATGGCTTCATTTTGTTGTAATTGGAAGTTTTATGTGGTATTCGTTTCATTTTAGCTTTTTCTATGTAATATTTTGCTATTGATAGTGAGAATTCTTTCGTCTTTTTTCATTTTGTCTCCAGTTGCATTGAATAAAACGACTGAATTAGTGGTAGAAGCTTTTATTAGTCTAATAAAAATAACCCACGTCCATTTTTTTTACACGAATGCATGGAAGTACATTATTACAATGCTCGTCGTGGATATCTAATCCAACCATAAACTTATTATATAAATGAAACGCATAAGGAAAAGATATTTCAGATTTTGTACGGGTAGTAGAGCTGTATCTTTTTGACGTCAAAAAAGATGTTACTCCTGCTACAGTGGAAGCTATTGAGACTATCTTTGAATCAACTACACTTATGTACCAATTGATACCACTGACTTTATAATATTTTACTGCGTACGTCCTACGTGGACATTTTTTATCAAGTACATTCTTTTCTTTCACCCTGTTTTCTCGAATAGTTCCCGTGCATCGTAAGCCTAACTTTTTCAAATGCAATATTAGGTCAAATCTTGTGAAATAATTGTCAAAATATAAATGGAATTGTGTAAGACTTTTCGAATTTGTAGTTTTTAAAAAAGGGTCCAATAATTTCATTACAACCCGTGAACCCAATGAATATTTTGCGAGCTTACCTTCAGTCGACGAATCCTTTCCACAATATAAATCTAAATTCAACAAATATTTTTCTGCGTTACACAAGCCCCAAAATTTGATTTCGAATCGAATAGGTTTTCCTCGGATAAACTGTTTCAGAGATGTCCTTGCATACGACTTGGCCATCATTTCATCAACCGATAAAGTAGTTTTCCAAAAACCAAATAGTTGTATGTTCTTTTGAAACATTTGTAATAACTTACGAACGCGGCAAGCTTATCTTTAGGATCCTCATCTGCAGCCCTCGAATACTTCTATTTTGCTTTTATTTCTTCAAATTGATTACGTGACATTGCTGAAGATATCAGCTTCACAAGATAAGGATGGATCTTTTGCCCAATAGTCTCTTTGAGATTTTCTTTTATTGATGGCACTCAAAATGATTATACCGATGAAAGTATTCAAATCCTCAAGTTTCAAACATAATCCATTTTCTTCAGTAGCCTCGATAATATAAATTTTCATATCGTTAGAAAAAAATTTTTCAAACAGTTCCACAGGATCAGAATTTTGAATCCCGTTTTTCACTGATTCTTTCAACAATAGCGTATCTTCAACGGTATCTGAATAAAATTTTTCACCATTANTATAAACGTAAACTTTTTCCAGTTTATCATGATGATCAGAGTAATTTTGACATGCTGTTTTATATGTGATCTTCGATAGTTCTTGATCGTCTTCTGAATCAGAACCTGAATCATCAGAACCAGAATCATTTTGATTCGGAATCCCAACTATGACATCGTAATTGTCATTTGACGTATCGATTTCATATTCTGCGTATGAAGAAGATGTTCTTGCTCTTTTACGTGACATAGTAGTACCCCGTAAAAAAACAATCAAATTCAAACAACATTTATATTAACACTGTCTTCAATCTTGACTTATTTTCAAATAACACGACAGTNCTTGCTCTTTTACGTGACATAGTAGTACCCCGTAAAAAAACAATCAAATTAAAAAAAAATGTATATTTACATTTTCTTCAATCTTGACTTATTTTCAAATAACACGACAGTATAATGATGAATCAATAGTAACATAAAATTTTGTTTGTAACGTTTTGTATGAAAAGAGCTACAAACTTGATTTTTTGTGGATAACAAAGTAGTCGAAAAAAATATTCTTTTTCACTATGTTGTAATTTTAGATAAAAAGAAAACAATTGAAATATGAACTTTTGCTGAATCTACTACAAATTTTACGCCTACGCGTATTTTATAAATGAATGAGTCCAAATGAACATGTGTAAACGTGTAGTTTTTACATTCATATGAAGTGTTTATAAAGAATTTCTTATATAGATATATATATATATTTAGACGATATCGTCATTTATGGGTCCAGTCTGGAGGACCATAACAAAAAATTGATTACTGTGTTAAGGAGATTGCGCCAGAGCAATCTAAAACTGCAGTCAGACAAATGCAATTTCCTACGGAAAAAAGTTACATACTTGGGGCACATAATTTCAGAGAAAGGAATTTTACCCATATACATATATATATTTTAGTTATCTGCAAAAAACACCTGAAATATACGAAAATTTACAGTTTTTTACCGTTTGTGGTACATTTCTGATCGCCACATAGAACCCGCTATGTATAAACTATGGTAAGACATTTATATTTGTCAAGGAAACAATAATATATCATTTATTTTGATGATACATAGTTATTTATTCAATAAATTAACAATAATATGAAAAAAACGCGTATTGTTCGATTTTCAAAATTTTTTCGCGAAAAACGCGATATTTTCATTTAAAAAATTTGTTTTCGCCAAAACAAACAATACTGGCTCAAAGTGCAACTATTCCCTGCACCTTTCTGCATATTTTAGGTATAAATTATTTGCGATAACATTCTGAAAAAAAATCGAGAAAAAATAATTTTTCTGAAATTTCGATGTTTTTTGTGTTTAAATTGGTCTTACCATTTTTCCTTTGAATCTGACAAAATTTTGACGACGGGTTCTGAAAGAGCATTAAATTCTACGTCAAAATGTTTGAAAACAAAATTTTTTCAACGCCAATAACATAAAAAATATTCGCGTTGAAAAGTCGCTAAAAAATTGGAAGGCTTGGGCGTTAATGGGTTAACCTGTTAACTGGGTATGACGAAATATTTCGTCATACACAACTACTGCTGCAATGGGTATGACAACATTTTTCGTCATGGAAATTTGCCGTAGTCTTTTGAACGCAAACAAAAAAAATTTATTCCCTGGTTAACAAATTAAAGCAGGGCGTCAGCTGAGGGAAGTGTGCGGCAGGCGTAAGCGGCGGGCGCAAGACTAGGACGGATCTTTGGTCCGAAGCGGGGGGCGCATAACTCCGCCCCGGGCATACAAACAGGGCTCTGCGGAGGGACAGGTGATCGGGTGTGCTGCTTCTCCCCTCCTCCCGCCGAATAAAAGAACCACGCCTCCTAATAGCAAAAGGGCACAGGTGACGGGGACATGCGTATGCGACCGGGATAGATCCTCGAGTCCGGGGCAAAGTACCAGGTGTAGAAGTATGAAACCGGAATTTTTTGTAAAAATTACACGTCTGTTGTTTGAAAATAATAAAAAATATTTCATTCAAAATAATGTCCATTGCTTTTTATACATTTTTCCCACCTTTCCGGTAGTTTATGAATGCCACGCCAAAAAACCATTTCTTCTTTTGAAGCGAACC
>NW_014555280.1:0-3519 GCF_001313825.1 Dinoponera quadriceps | reverse complement strand
GTATGAATGGTTTCCAGGACGAAAAGATGTGCAGTCCCTAACGATACAATCCAGAGGTACCTTCCGATACCCCGGGCTCTTTATACTTGGCAACGTAAGGCAGCTTTGCGTTGCTCGACCTCCAATCCGACTCCCAAATTCTATGTACTATAGGTAACTTTTCAGTGATGTGTTGAGGAGGAGTGTCCGTCTGGTTGAACGCTTCCGACCAGACCGGGTCGCAAGTTTGGAAGACGGGGGATCCTCTGATGCTCTGTCGCGTGCACGCTCGGTCGCGCTTTTGTATGTGGACCACGCTTCCAGCAGAGCGCTTCGACCAACCATGCCCGCGCACATCTGCGGCTCAGAGCAATTCGGTGCACGGTCCCAGGTTTTCAGTCTTCGTGCTGCCAGTGTTAGCTTAGAGAGATGTGATAGGCTGCTCACACCGGCAATCCTCAACCGAGTGAAGCAAATCAGGATAGGCTCTGGCAATAGCTCAGCTAAAAACGTAGATGCCGCGATCGCGACTTCGTTCCAAACCCCAGTAAAGGTAGAAAATAATTCCGTGCCTCTGGTGCAGGCCAGAAGCACTTCACTGCCCGCATCGCTTAAATTCACGGGAAATAGGATGCTGCAGCTGAACATGAGGCGTTCGTCTGTGGTCTCAGGGGAGGTTCTCCAACACATTGTCCAAAAGCGACTGCATATCCTGCTTTTGCAGAAGTTGCACGTCCGGAAGTGGGGCAGTGGTTATGCCTTTGTCAGGCTAGGGACTGCAGCGAGGGTAGTTGCTGTCTGCGCGCAACACCATTGGGCTACAGTAGTTGCTTGCAACACTGAATTCCAGATAATATATGTCTTGCAGCTCAACACGAAGCACTGCGCATGTGCGAAAGCGCGAGCACAAAGCTTCTCCTTCTACGTCGCATCGCGCTATTTTCAGTAGAGCGAAGAGATAGAGGAGCACCTCAGGCAGCTCGAAATGGTGCTTCGATCACTGAGGGGACAGAGGTTGTCAGTGGGAATGGACGCCATTGCGCGATTTCTTCTCTGGGGTGACCGTGGAAGATAGGGCAGCGATACTCCAGGATTTTATTCGGGCCGTGGATAAAAATTCTGTAATGTTGTCGAACAGCCGTCCCCCTACTGGACGGCATGGGGATCGTCGCACATTAATATGACCCTGTCGTCCCCATCCATGATCCAGTTCGTCGACGAGTGGAAAGTACATAGCGACTGGACAACCAGTGACCATAACTCTCTGGACATCAAGCTGAGGATGCCAAAAGTCAGAGGCTGGGAGCAAAGAACTACGAAAGCTCGGTTCGACAACAATCGAGCCGACTAGGGGAAGTTCGCTGAGAGCCTCGTCGATCTATCCGGATCGAGATTTGAGGTCCTTGGCTTGATGTCTGTGAAGAACGTGGTGAAGTTTGCGGATGCTCTTGCGGGCTCTCTTATGGACGCCTGTGAGAAGGCAATGCTAAGGAAAAGACAATATAGGAAGTCCAACTCGTGATGGACGAAAAATCTAACGATGAAAAAGAAAGACGCCTAAAAGAACAGACGGGCATATCAGCAGGAAAGAGTTGAACCGACCCGCTCCGCAAAACTGCGTGTCTACCGCTCTTCTTTGCAGGAGTATACCAGGGAGATGAGGAAGGCAAAACTCGAGAGCTGTCGGAAATTTGTCACGGAGCAAGGTAACTCGGAGCCTTGGGGATTTGTTTATAAGCATCAGACCGATAACTTCCGTGTTGACGAAGTGCTTAGCACTCTCCGTGGCGGCAACTCCTCGACCGTCACCCTAGAGGAGACCGCTACTCGCTTGCACGATGTGCACGTGCCGGATGACCGGGAGAACGTGGACACGCTGCAACAGCGCGAAGTCAGAGACAGAGCACACCATGTGCCTGACACTCCCAATGACCCTCTCTTCACGGATGCGGAAATAGCAGCAGTTGTCAGATCTGTGGCAAACAACAATGTGCCAGTGCTGGCTCTAATCGAGAACTCGGTATTGAAGGCTGCCTACAAGGCTATCTCCGGTCAGTTCATTAGGCTTTTCAATGAGTGTCTTCATTGGGGCGTCTTTCCCCCGATCTGGAAAGAGGGCTCGCTCAGAGTCTTCTTGAAGGGCGCGGACAAACACGTGGAGCACCCAAACCTTACAGGCCAATCTGTCTCCTCTCCGTAATTGGGAAACTTTTCGAAGAGTTTCGTCTGAAGCGACTCAATTAGACGTCACTCTCGCCGGAGAAAATTTCCGATCGACATTTCTGCTTCACACCCGGAAGGTCGACGGAGGACGCTGTCGTGGAGCTGCGACGGATGGTCTCTGCCTCTGAGCAGAGGTACGTCATTGTATTGCTCTTCGACATCTCGGGCACATGTGACACCGTCTGGTGGCCTCTCGTACTATCAGGATTTAAGGATAGGAACTGCCTCCTTAACGTCTTCAATGTGCTAGACGACTACTTCCGAAATAGGAAAGTCTCTCTCTCCTTTGGAGATATAACAGTTTCGACGAAAGCCACCAGAGGTTGCTCCCAGGGCTCAGTGTTAAGTCCAAATGTTGGAACGTCTTCTTTGACGGACTCCTTAGGGTGTTGGATGCTAGAGTAGGGGATAAACTTTTAGCGTACGCAGATTATCTTCTCGTATTAGTTAGCGGTGATTTTTGCAAAAAATAAAGTTAAAAGCATAGGAAGTAGTCGACGAAATAGTGAAATGGTGTAGCTTCGCCTAACTAGAACTTTCGTCGCACCAGACTGAGGAAATTGTCCTCAGGAGCGACCTTGTCAAATGAGCCCCAATAAACGGACGGGGAGAAGCGTGTCCTGATAGGAAGAGGNCTGATAGAAAGAGGAAAGCAGTCAGGGCCAAAAATGCTGACCTCGCGAATAGGCCACCGAACATACACTTACGCAATAATAAGATTCAATTTATAAAATCAGTCAGGTACCTTGACATCCACATAGGTAGAGGAATGTGGGCATTCACCCATTGTAAATGGCTCATCGACAAGGTCGAGCCGCTTTTTAGTAAACTAAGCAGGCAAGCGGGACGTCGGTGAGGCCTGCGTTTTGGAGCGCTCTCGGACATATAACGGAGCCTGTTCGCACCGACGGTGGCATACGCTGCCGCCGGGTGGACCAACCTGTGCGCCGGAAGCGACCTGAGAGTATTTAGATCCCTGCAGCGCCGAGTGCTCATTTCGGTGACCACCGCGTATAGCACGGCATCGACTGGGTCGCTCTGTGTGGCTGTGGGCCCTATTCCAGTCGACATCAACTTCGCGGAATACCGGGCGCGATTCGACTTTAGAAAAAAGAGGAATGCCAAATAAGAGATAGGGCTGTTCCCTACGTAGGGAACAAGAAGGAGACGTTAGACCTCGTGATGATCGCGGCAACGTAGATGTGGCAGGACAGATGGTCTTCTTTTGTCAAAGGTCACATCACACGTGCCTTCTTCGGTGATGTCAAGGCTAGGGTTGGTGCGTCCTGGTTCAAACCCGAGGCGCAGGCTGCGTGG
>NW_014555279.1:1732-4129 GCF_001313825.1 Dinoponera quadriceps | reverse complement strand
AGATTGTGAAACTTCTTTTAATCTTTCATTCGAGGTTTTAATTGAAATCGGATGAGTAGATTGTGAATTATCTTTTTCATTATTAATAGTATCATAATTAAGCGATATAGGATTTTGAGAACTGTTTTCTGCGATGATGGAATTATTTATTGTACTTTTATTTTTTACAACATTACTTATTTGATTAGATGGAATACCATTTTTTTGAATCGGATTAATTTGAATTTCACGGGTCGTATGTGATTCATTATCATTCTTTTTCATTTGTATCAAGATGACTGGATGTGTATTCTTCTTAGTTTCCTGATCCGAAATATTTTCCGCGATTTTTTGATAATTTCTTTGATTTGTACTGTTGTTTTGAATTCGTACGCAATATTCAATCGAGTGACCTATTTCTTTGCAATAATCACATGGAGTATTCATTACTTCGTATCTTTGATTAAAATTATCACTTATGTTCTGATTTCCGTAGCATTCTTTAGCTTTATACCCTATCTTATTAAATAGTTGACAAATGAGCTGATCATTACTATTCGATTGGTTTCTATTTTCATTTTGCCGTCCTCGACATTGAGATGCCGAATACCCGCGTCGATTACACCATTGACAAATTTCATTACTGAACCCGGAATTGTGACTATTATTGGAATAACAATTTTTCGCGTTATGCCAGGTCTTATTACACATTTGGCAGACGATATTATTATTAGAAAATGAATTACTACGATTAGTATAACAATTTTTCGCATCATGACCGGTCTTATTGCATATTTGACAGACAATATGATTATTAGGAAATGGGCTATTACGGCTAGTATTAGAATAACAATTTTTCGCATCATGACCGGTCTTATTATTAGGTGAACAACTTTGCTCCCGCCGTTTCCCTATAAATGGCTTTAAGGGGGGAAGCCGGTCTAGAATTTTGAAAAAATCGAAAATTTGTTTTTTGTCTTAAAAGGTGCTTTAGGGTCTTAAAAATAACATACCAAAAGATGGATGCCGTAAAAAATGTGTAAATGCCCAAATGGCGGCAGCACTCTGGTATGTCCCGAGCGCCTGGTATGATCCCGGCGCGCGCTGGAATTTTTGGGTACGGGAACAGGTATAAAAAAGGTAGAAAAAAGAATGTGTTGATCACGTTCAGAAACGAATGAACACCAACCTTCGAAACTTGGGAAAAAATACAAGAGGCTTGGGAGGGAAAGGACAATTGACAGGCAAAATCATCGACGAACTGTCAATTTATTACGGGTTAGCCATTCGTCGGAATTGTGATTCAACTGAAGAAATGAAGAATGCTATTTGGGCAACGCTTGATCACAAAATGTCAACAGATGAAAATCCGCAACATGACCGCTGCCCGAAGGGTGAAGATTCTTGGTGCTCGTGGCAAAGAGCGAAAGCTACGAACACTTTGGACGAATATTAACACAATTCACCTATGCGCGCTGAAGTGTTCGAAGCTATAAAGCCGATATACGAAAGACTTACGTCGGACGATCTTCTCACTCGTTGTATCGGAGGCTACACGCAAAACAACAACGAGAGTTTAAACTCAACTGTGTGGGCGACGGCTCCGAAAACTATGAATTCTGGCAAAGTGATAGTGGATATTGCTACAAGTATTGCTTCATGTGTCTTCAATGATGGACTAAGATCAATTTTGCACATATTCGATGTCATTAAGATGAAAATTGGATCAAACAGTTACAATGTGTGCACGAAGATAGATGCGAACCGTATCAAGAAAGCGGAACAATCACTCAGTGTCGGCGCAAAAGAAGCCCGCATGCAATTGAAAGCTTTCCGAAAGGAAAAAGAAGCCGAAGAGGTTGATGTAGAAGGACAATTGTACGGCGCAGGCATCGCAGATTAAAGGTATATACGAATTTAATATGATTTTATAGTACTTAAAATTTTAAACGCGTTTTTCTCGAAATCACTTTTTTTGAACTGGCCGAAGACATAACTCGAGGAAATCTTCACCGATCCATACGAAATTTTGACAGTACATTCGAAATACCTTTCTCCGGAGACGTATGTAGGATTTATTTTTTATATTGCATAGTTTTTTGGTAATCAACAATTTTATGTCGTTTTTTATAGTGAAAATTTTAACTTTTTGTTCAAACGTGCACCATTTCGCGAAAAAACAAAATATCGAAAAAATCCTAAGTACGTCTCTTGCTGTTGTTACATAGAAACTAAAAAAATTTTATTTTTTGTTCCAGGACCAAAATTAAGAAAGTTACGTCTTCGGCCATGGACCCACTGAAAAAAAGGCGTCTTCGGAGAAATGCTGGACAGCCGCCATTTTGAAATTAATTAACATGAAAAAATTTGTATTTGTACTTTAAAACCTATATTATAAAACCTATTTCACAAATTTTC
>NW_014555279.1:0-1654 GCF_001313825.1 Dinoponera quadriceps | reverse complement strand
AGCAAATAGATCATATACGTCATACAATCAACTTGGGCATTTGTCAACATAACCTAATAGTTACATTAGTTGATTTGTATCTGTACCATAAAATTATTGTCGATTGAAAATGTCAATTTACGAGCCGAATTCTCGTCATTTACGGGAGGTTTTACTTTTCTGCTTCAATTTGAAGAAATCTGCGGCTGAAGCTTATCAAATGCTCTCAAATACCTATGGTGAGATCGCTATTAGTGAAAAAACGTGTCGTGAGTGGTTTCAACGCTTCACGAACGGTGATTTTCACGTCGAAAACCGGCATAGCGGTGGAAGAGGAAATATTTTTGAAGATGCTGAATTGGAGGCATTACTTGATGAAGACTCGTGTCAAACTCAGAAAGAACTGGCACAATCATTGGAAGTGACTCAACAAGCCATTTCGAAGCGCCTCAAAGTCATGGGAATGATTCAAAAGCAAGGGTATTGGGTGCCGTACGAGTTGAAGCCAAGAGATGTTGAACGGCGTTTGTTTGCTTATAAACAGCTGCTTGAAAGGCAAAGACGAAAAGGATTTCTGCATCGCATTATGACTGGAGATGTAAAATGGGTTCATTACAATAACCCCAAGTGCAGAAAATCATGGGGAGTTCCCGGCCATGCTTCCACATCGACGGCCAAACCGAACATTCATGGCTCCAAGGTAATGCTCTGTATTTGGTGGGATCAGCTCGGCGTAGTGTTTTACGAGCTATTAAAACTAACTGAAACAATCACAGGCGATCGATATCGAACTCAATTGATGCATTTGAACCGAGCATTGAAAGACAAGCGGCCGCACTACGCCGAGAGACACGAGAAAGTGATTTTGCAGCATGACAATGCTCGACCCCACGTTGCAAAAGTGGTCAAGACATACTTGGAAACGTTGAAATAGGAAGTCCTACCCCACCCGTCGTACTCTCCAGATGTTGCACCATCGGATTATCACTTGTTCCGATCAATGGCACACGGCCTGGCTGACCAACACTTCCAGTCTTATGAAGAAGTCGGAAAATGGATAGATTCGTGGATTACCTCAAAAGATGACCAGTTTTTTCGACGCGGGATTCGTGCATTGCGCAAAAGATGGGAGAAAGTAGTGGCCAATGATGAACAATACTTTGAGTAATAACTTTATCTCCATTTTTTTACAATAAATCCTAAAATTTAAAATAAACGGCGAGAGCAAGTACACCTAATACATAATTGACAAATAATATTATTATTATTAGAAAATGAATTGGTTCTACATTCATGAAAACTATGGCCAAGTCCTTGACAATTTCGGCAAATAATATTAGGCTGGATATTAAGTAAACAATTTTCAACTGTGTGACCTGGTTTAGAGCACATTGACACATGATTACATTACTTTGAACGATATTTAATGGATTTTGGGTAGTAGGGTCTCTCAATCGGCATTTGACAGCACTATGTCCGCGTTTTTTACAAATTTGACATATTAAGATTTTATTCCCTGGATGTGAAGTTATGATATTTTGTAAGTATAATTGACATGTTTTCGCAGGATGGCCAATTTTCCGACAAGTTTGACATGAATTTTTTGCAAATGAGGAATCTCGTATCTCATGTATTGGGTGAGTGCAAAAGTTCGTGCGGAGGTGCAATAGATGGC
>NW_014555278.1:10858-29190 GCF_001313825.1 Dinoponera quadriceps | reverse complement strand
ATTATTCGCCTACACTTTCTTCGAAAATTACATATTTCGTCACTACTGTTACTTTCATTAGCAAAATTATGAGCACAATTCTTACTGCTTTCATCACGAAATCTCTTTCTTGAGCACATCTTCTGGGGTTGCTTTTCTAGAATTTATGAACGTAAATTTCGACGTGCGAATGTGACCAAGAACAACTTGACACTGATCACGATGCGAAGAGATAACATAAATACATCACGAGCCTTGTCTGTGCTATCTACAAACCGCGATCGTCCTACCACGGGCGATGCCCGTCATGTTTACGATTGGCCCGATCAGCGTGTTACACAAGTCGTGCGAATGACCCGAACGCTGCGCGAGCTTGTATACGATTTCGGCCCAACATCTTCGAATCTAAATCGTAGGTTAAGGGGTTAACGGTGGCGAATGGATGAGCGAGAATTCTGTACAACCGCGGGTAAAATATATAGAGTTGCGAGAGAATTCCGACTCGGTTGCCGTCGCTTCCCGACGGCATAGGCGCGATAAGAGAACCGGGAAGTTGAACTTGTTTGAGGTGTGTGGCATCCGGGAGTAAGGTCGCACGAACTGACGAGATTTAGATGCCACGTCGTAGGGCGACAAAGTCCGCGCTCGAGAAAATATCGGGGACTCGGGCGTAAGACTCGGTTGTCTTCTCCAATCGCCGGTCGTACAGTCGCCGTAAAATAGATGTCGGGAATGCATATATCGGAGCTTACGCGGCAGGAATAAGTTACGAAATTACGTAGAAACTCCTGGCAAGCAAGTATATCGGAAAATATCGGATCGGCCGGAAGCAGGAACTATGGTCGGGAAGAACTCGGCTGGCGCCCAACGGAAAACCCGGCGAGATTCGCGTCACGACATCGAGCAAAAGAGCTGCCGATTAAACGACACGCGTTATTATAGCTGGTCAAGCGGCTCAGATCCGCCGCCTAAAACTACATCTCGCGAAACAGCGCAAGCAAGAGATCGCTCTCTTTTAACTTCGTTATGGAATCTCCCGGGGTGGTGAAGTTAGTTGTGTATCCTTGAAGGACACAGACTAACTAATGAGTATGATTTCAATGTCACGTCGTATAATCTAGTATCTGTAGGATTAAATAATTATCTGCCTTAGAGTTCAATAGAATTAAATTGTTGTTATTTTACTGTTAACCAGTCTCTAAATTATTATCTCAACCGGCTCCCCTCCGACGTGTCCGCGGTATGGAGGAAGAAAGTGCGGAGACCACGACGCTCTACCACGAGGAATAGAGAGGGATTCGACTCACTCTTAGAGAAATAAAACTGAGCTAGCTGAGGTAGGTCCGCTGCCGCGCGAATGCGAAAGCGAAAAAGTCCTGCAACCCACGTGGACGCGAATTGCGGTGACAGTACATTAAAATTTATACCACCGCACGAAAATTATAATGATTAGTGTCACTGAGTAAAAGTGAGATTAAATAAAACCAAAAATACCCACCGGTCGGAACATTGTACCAACTATACTTGCGCAAGTGTGAAGGCAATAGAATAAATAAATAAACAATTGTAATAAATATTATAAAATTGACAAATTTTGTACATATAAATGTAAGAAAAAGATTATAATTAAATTATTGTTGCGGGGAAAATTATAAATGTAACCTGCAAAAATATCATCTACTATTCCGGTAGAACTCCCTTACTTTTTCTAAGGAAGGGTAGAATGTTATAACCGCGAGTTCTTTACTCACGTTAGCGTTGTCGAAACGCCACCTAGGACCGTTTCGACCACGCCATGAATGTGCAATCCTTGTTAGAAAAACCCCGCATTGCAAGAAAGCACCGTAGTTCACACACCGTTACACAAGTTTCGGACGGCACGCGTCCGTCCGACTGTTGCTATCCGACTGCGTCATCCCCCTTTAAAAAAATAAGGAAAGACTATAAAAGAGTCGCACCGATCCGGAAGGGCAGCTCCTTAATATCAAACCAGGCAATGTCGCGCATCTCACGTAATCCGCACTAACGCTCCCAAATGCAGCGTGAGCCAGAGACAAGGTTTCCATTCGGTAAAAGACTTATCCAGATCTCTTTATAAAAATCATTATTTCTACATCTCTCGCATACAACTATCTTCCCGTTATCCGACTATCTTAAACTCTCGAATTTTTGTCACGCCTAGATGTGACAGATGTTACCAAAGACATATAAATTACTCAACTAGATATTACTATTATTTTTATAAAGTAATATTTATATAACACACATTGGTATATTCTTTTACAGCACACTAACGTCCCAGTAAGATTACAAATCCTTAAATATTAAGATAGTAATATTTTGCGGAGATTAATAAACATATTGTTAACTTTTCAATAATGTGAAAATATTTATCTAAACTTATTCCATTAACATGCCAGGAACCTTGAATGTAACGTTACGAGGGCGGTTCAATAAGTACCCGTGTTAGAAATGAAGACACCATTTTTTCAAAAAATTTTTTTTTATTTTTCAACATAGTCCCCTTTTAGAAAGATACACTTCTCCCAACGTTCCTGCCATTTTTTTAACCCATCCAAAAAATAGGATTTGTCAAACTCTACAAAATACGCCTCTGTCTCGGCGATGACTTCCTCGTTTGAGCTAAATTTTTTTCCCGCGAGCCATTTCTTTATGTTAGGGAACAAAAAAAAGTCGCAGGGAGCCAGATCGGGTGAATACGGGGGGTGCGGCAGCAATTCATAACGCAATTCATGCAGTTTGGCGGCAACAATTCCGGATAAATGTGCTTTCCACCGTGAGCAATCGCGGTACCCATCGGGCCGACAATTTTTTCATCGCCAACTTATCATGTAAAATATTAATTGCCGTTCCGGTCGACACACCTACGGCCTTTGCTACTTCGCGCACTTTCGTTCGTCGATCAGCGAGAATCATGTCGTGGACTTTTTGAATGATTTCCTCGGTAACCACGTCTGCCGGGCGTCCTGGTCGCTCCTCATCAAAAACGGATGTTCGCCCACGTTTAAATTCGTTGAACCAATATCTAACTGTGGTCATAGATGGCGAAGTGTCCCCATAAACAGCATCCAACTTTGCTTTTATCTCCTCGCATTTTTTCCCATCCAAAATCAAAAAGCGAATTACCGAACGATACTGCTCTTTTTCCATCTTAGCGAAAATCACGAAACACGTCTTACTCGAATGGCTGCCAAATCCAAACTAATCTATCAATCAGTCTGCAATTTGTTTTGCCGTCGTTTGATAGATGACAGCACACGATGATAACACCAACTTCTCTCAGGAACGCCCTCTGTCGTCTAACACGGGTACTTATTGAATCGCCCTCGTATATTAATATTCATATAACGTACCAGGGATTTCCTAGTCCCAAAATAAAATATTTTATATAAAATTTTATAAGCCACTTAATCATTTCCTCTATGTTATGACTTAAAAATTTGCTGAAACCTTCTAACATGTAAAAAAGAAAAATTCATTACTTCATATCCTTTCGTCATTTTGATTCCGATTGGCGGAATCGGACATCCATCTTACTAACTTGATTATTGATATTAACACGTTGATTGCCAAGGAACTTTTCACGATTCTGGTCTAAGAAGCCAATTTGATTTAATCAAGTAATAAAGTGACGAGATAACTCGTAGTTGGCGTCCTGGGCAAGTAAACAACTTACGAGATATCTCGTAGTTGGCAGTCAACGTGTTAATACGTTATTGTCTCATATTATTCTTTTATCATTACAGCGTATTCACTGTATTAATTGCTTGGTCAACCGAATATATAATATCCGTACATTTCTCGAATTTTCTCCTTGCATTTTCTATAAATAATTATAAAATTTTAATTGAATTTAATTATTAAATTGTCACATCTATTGATACACGTATTTAAATGAACATGATATGTCATAATGATTGCGTTCAGCAGAAAAACAGCTGGTTTTCCGTCGCGCTTCACAACTATTGTAAATACCGAATTTATTATATCAATGGAGTATGGAGGATATAATCGTGTGCATACTTTTGCAATGTTACAAAAGTACAAAAAATATGTACTAAAGTAAAAGTTCGGAACACGGCGCCGTCTTGCTAAAATGCTTACGTGTGGATAAAAATAAAAAATATATATATATATTGTTACGTTCCGAGGTATTCCGAAACCTCCCTCCTCCTTTTTTGCTTTTCTTTTTCGTTCTCCTTTTCCTACGCTCTACTTTCGCCCCGGTAATTACCTATTGACATCGTACAAGGCCCATTTCTGAAATCGGTTCTGAACTCAATTATATTTGGTTATAGCCCTCACCTTATCGCTTGTTAATTACCTCATTGTTGTAAAAATGTTACAATTAGTATGTTTTCGCACTACAACCAATAAGGTATTTATTTATTTTTTTAATTAAGCTCACCGTGAACTTTGACAGCCAGGATGTATAACATACATTCGACCAATAAGATGACCAATACATCTTAATTTGTAGTCGGGTCTGAGAATAGACTAGCATCCAACCTGTCAGAAGCTAACGATATTTTGTTTAAATAATTCACATTTTTTACTGCGACGTTCCTGCTCCGCCTTTGTGTAATCCGCGGCGGGAACGTCTTCGTGTAACGGTCGAGAGAGTATCTGCGGCCCTCAGATGGCTCGCCGGATGTCCAAGTTCGGTGGTGAAAGAGAAGAGAGTTTTAACTTGAGTAACAATATATATATTTCGCGTCGGTCGGTAGTACAACGCCGGAACAGATGTAGTCAGTACTTTAACTCGTCGTTCTGTGTATAGTGTCTATTGACAGGTGCGCGTGTTTTGATGGAACAGCTGATCGCTGGTTCCGTGGTGAGACGGTTGCGCGGTCGGACGGACGTGTTTCGGTGTGTCGTGGCGCGTTGTGTATTCCGTGTCGCGAGTGAGGATCGGACGAGTTGCGGGGAGCGGGTGCGGTGTTATGAGTCGCACGGTTTTAACAAGATCGCCTTTAAATTCTCCGTGATGCTTTCCCGATGCCTTTTATTTGTCGCCGAGCGCTTTTCTCTAATCGTTATTTCAAATTCAAACATTTGTCTTCAACTAACCTTCAAAGAGAAAACAGTGCAATTGGCTGACTTACGTGCGGGCCGAAGAATCCACACGGGCGTACTCTGTGGCGCCCGCGTGCGTAGTTAGCAGCACCTATCAGCGTGGACAACGCGCCAAATACAAAGTACACAAGGTGAAGATAAAAATCATTATCACCACCATTACTATCATCAAAAACATCACACACAATCTACGTAAAAAACACAAACAGCAGGTACAAAAGACTCAACGACAACAAAATGGACAGAAAATCAACAAAATATAAATAACCAAAATTAAAGCCAAGAACAAAAATGGCATAAAGTGGAGCATAAAAAATAGGTTGAGAAATAGTTTTGATGAAGTTAATTCTAGGAAACGTTAGACGCATATTAACGATTATTGGCTAAGTAAATAGTTGAAACTAGTAACATTTATGACAAACTAAACGTGGGAGAACTTCCAACTACAAATAATAAATTAGAAAATCTAAACAAAATAAAAACAAAAGCTCCTCCAATATTTGTGGAAGAAGTTGAAAATATCACTCATTTAAAATAATTACTCGGAGAAGTCGTGAAAGCTCAATACACGCTAAAAATACTGAGAAAAAATGAATTCAAAATTCGATTACTCTATACAGCAAAATATCTGCACATAATGAAATATTAGCCCATAATGAACACACTTAAAAAAAAAGGAACTCAAAGCTTTACATATCAATATAAAAACCATAGAGAATTGAAAGTAGTACTCAGAAATATGCGTCCATCAATAAATATACAAGAACTCAAGGGAGAACTAGAAGCTAAGAATCATGAATTAACTTGCATAACTAATATTCTACACATCAAAACCAAATCTACACTATCTTTATCCTTTGTACAAAGGTGGATCAAATATAAACGAGCCGTTTGTAAAAAATATATATTTTTTAAAAGCAGTTCTAATTTACGTATGTATTATTTTTCAACATAGTCCCCCATCTTATCTATAAACTTCCTCCAACTGTCTGGTCTGATAATTTTTTAATCCCGGTATCATAAAAAGTTCGCGGAGATGTATCATATCAATTGCACACGAAATGCTACACCTCGTTCGTTGTGAAGCGTGTTCACCAAGGGCTTCCTTGAGTGGCCCAAACATATGGAAGTCGCATGGTGACTGGTCTGGCCTGTAGGGTGGATGTTCTAGGACAGCCCAGTGAACATCGGCCAATTTTTGTTGTATTACTGCTGCGGTGTGGGGTACGGCGTTGTCATGAAGAAGCAACAAACTTCTGATCGTAATGCCACGCCTTTTTGACAGATAAGCAGCTAGAACTGAAGTTCCTGAGAGATTTTGAGAAGAGTTAAGTGCCGATCGCCTTCGATGAGTTCTCGATGTTCTGCGCTGTGATGCTGGTGCTGAGACGGCGCAGGTGGGCAATGTTTTTAACACGCCCCCGTTCTTTCTTAAATTCGTTATACCACTGCTTCACCTGAGCACATAAATGGGTTCTTTCCTCGAACTGTAGCAGTAAACGGCACCGAATTTCAGCAGCATTTACATTTTCGTTGACGAGAATCATAATTGTAACACATTGTGCAACTAGGTGATGTATCTCTTTCCCGCTCAACGTGATTGCTGTAGAGCGTAAGAAGCACGTTGCGCGCCAACGTTATTATTGCTTTCCACAGGACCCTCCTCCAATATCCAAAACGTTGGAGACCCCTCACACCGCCGACAGGAGCGCAATTTAAAAAAGCTTGATTATATTTAACTCACCTTCGTAGAATTAGAACAAAACAAAATAATGAAGACATCTTTAAAATTAATCATTTACTTAACACAATAATACAATTCGAGCAACCTTATAAAGAAATAGACATCCCACAATGCACGAGATGTCAGACATATGGACACACTAAAATTTATTCTTTCAGGAGCCCAAGATATGTAAAGTGCGCGAGAAAGCGAATGCCCTAAAAAAGTAAAATTTCACGAAGATAAATATTATAATTGCGGAGACAACCATCCAGCAAGTTACAAAGGCAGCGAAATCCGAAAACAATTATTACGAAAACTCTTTCCCGCTTCAAGGCCGAAACAACAACCAAATGGTTAAACCGAAACAACAAAGGCAACAAGCAAATATATCATATATAGGTTGCTTTGAAAATTTTGCGGTTTGGTTATTTCTCATATGATGGCGTAGTTAACAATATTTTTTCCGAATTCTTTGACATTTTTTGCTACGTTTATGCTACGACTAATAACTATAACAGATTATTAAAATTTTTTCCTATTTTTAGTCATTTCACTGAAAATCATTTTGATACAAATTGGAATAAACACAAGAACATTATCTAGCCATGATTTTCTACGAATTTAAAGAAGGGCTGACTCTACAACTGGTCCGCAAAAAATCATGTGATTGTTTGACATTTAAGCACTATTCTTGGCAACTGTGGAACGGTGATTTAACGAATTCCAGCGTTGACATGTTTTACTCAAAGAAGATCATGGTGAAAGACGGCCTGTCATTGTGGGTATTGCAGAAAATATCGACGCCGTGCGTACCATGATAGAGGCAGATAACCTGCGACCGGATTTTCAGGTTCGGTTCGTCCGAATCACTGGCGTAAAAACCGCAGGGTGAACTCTGAAAGCGAAATTGAATCCTGGTCTCCAGTGACCTCTCGAATAAAATGGGTGTTAGTCGCACCCACGAAACAACAGCCTACGCGGTTGGCGAAGTCGTCCACGCTTCGGGCCTGCGACCCGAGTTCGTTCCGAGCGGGACCGGTAGCTCCCGGACGGGTTAAGTCGGAAGCGGAGTGGTTCGTCGTAGGGTCACGCCGGGATCGATTAAAGAAATCACAGACCATCGGTTTTGTCAATGCAGCGTACGGTTTTATTCTGTAAAGATTTCGACAACAGATTGCGCTCATGCGGTAGCACCTCGCGATATAAAATTTCAAACACTGTTCGGACCGCAGCGGACCCGCGGTGTCCGCTGGTAAGGTGATTGGCCTTTCGAGCGGCCGCCGAGCCAAAGTGGAGGGGACAGATTAGTATTAATCCTGACAGGCGTAACGAACCACGATATGCGAGTTCAGTCCTTAGGCTATACGCTACCAAATATCTATTCTATCTTTCCAGATTTGGCAACGACTGCCAAGAAAGCGGGCGATGGAAAAATGCAGGAGCGTCTGGGGGCGAACTTCGCAGGATTGGCAGTCCGGCCGTGACCGTACGCGCCTCTTAACCCTCCAACCACGCACGGGATGTACGGTAAACCGCTAGCCCCCACGCGGCCTGCGCACGTGTCACGACCACGGGGACCAAGGGGACCAATGGGAGGCCTGCCCATTTGTGTGCCGATCCTGGACACACGCTCTGACCCTACTGATTCTATTGATAATTTGGACAGGTAATAGGATTAGGTGCTCTAAATGAAATGGGATATGACTGGATGCAAGTATACAAGATACTGCTCGCACGCCATTGGATAACGAGTGGGACCTTACCTAATAAGATATCTAAATCCTACGTAGGAACCAAGCTAAGAGCGTCTAAACAACACGGGCGCTTGGTTATTCTGTAAAGATTTTGACAACAGATTGCGCTCATGCGGTAGCACCTCGCGATATAAAATTTCAAACACTGTTCGGACCGCAGCGGACCCGCGGTGTCCGCTGGTAAGGTGACTGGCCTTTCGAGCGGCCGCCGAGCCAAAGTGGAGGGGACAGATTAGTATAGTATAGTAGATCTGGTGATCTTGTGAAATTTGAGGCCATACCCCCAAAACCGAGGTCTCCAACATCCCTCGGCCTAGTTGTTCCAGAAATCTACCAAGAACGACCATTTATCCAAAGGGTCTCCTTGCAGAAATCGGTAAAGACCGAGGAAGCCTCTGGAGACGGCACCAAGAAGGGTGCTGCCGCCGGATATTCCCAGACCCCAACTGAAACGAATTCCTGCAGAGTCCTTCTCTGAGGTTCGAAGAGCTGGCAATGAAGAAGGTGATGTGCCGCAGTGTCCTCGCCGTCCCCGCAAGCACACATCCCACTGTCTGCGAGTCACAGATCCACAAGGCGCCTCTGGAAGTCGACATGTCCGGTGATCATTTGCGTGATGTAGTGGTCGGGTTTGAACTAGGACGCACCAACTATACCCCCGACATCGCCGAAGAAGGCACGTGTGATGTGACCTTTGACAGAAGGAGACCTGTCCGGCCATATCTCCGTTGCCGCTACACTCACAAGGACTAACGCTTCCTTTTGATTTCCTGCGTAGGGAACAATCCTATCTCCTACCTCGGCATCACTCTCTTTTCTAATTTCGGCAGCGTATGCTACCGTCGGTGCGAACACGCCCCGGTATACAGCCGAGAGCGCCCCGAAACGCAGGCCCCATTTGTACCCCGCCTGCCTGCCTAGCTTACTAATAAGCGTACCGATCTTTTCGCTGAGATATTTGCAATGGGAGGATACACACATTCCTCTAACTATGTGGATGCCAAGGTACCTAACTGATTTCCTAAATTGAACTTATTATTTCCTTATCGGATGGTCGCTGGCCTACCCGCGAAGCCAGCCTTTTTGGCCTTGACTACTTTTCGTTTTGATCGGGACGCGCTCCTCCCCGTCTGCCTGTTGGGGCTCTTTTGACAAGGTCGCTTTTGAAGACAATTGCTTCAGTCTTTCGCAACGAAAGCTCTAATTTGGCAAAGCTACACCATTTCCCTATTTCGTCGCCTACTTCCTGTGCTTTTATTTCTATTTCTTTTCGGGAATCACCGCTAACTATTACGAGAAGATCATCTGCTTACGCTAAGAATTTACTCCTTACTCTAGCTTACAGAATCCTAAGGAGTCTGTCAAACATGACTTTCCAACATGTTGCACCTAGAACCCAGCCTCGCGGGCAACTTCTGGTAGCCTTCTTCGAGACCGTTACATCACCGAAGGAGAAAGAGACTTTCCTATCCCGGAAGTAGACAACCAGCACTTTGAAAGTGTTAAGAGGGCAGTTCCTATCCCTAAATTCTTATAATACAGCCAGACGTTGTCACACGCACCCGAGATGTTGAAGAGCAGCGCAATGACGTATCTCTGTTCAGAGGCAGAGACCATTCGTCGCAGCTCCACGACAGCGTCTTCCGTCGACCTTCCGGTTGTGAAGTCAAACTGTCGATCGGAGATCTTTCCCGGCGAGAGTGACGTCTGGTTGAGTCGCTACAGAAGAAGCTTCTAGAAGAGTTTCCCTGTTACGGAGAGGAGACAGATCGGCCTGTAGGATTTGGGGTCTTCCACGTCCTTGTCCTTGATCTTCAAGTAGGCTCTGAGCGAGCCCTCCTTCCAGATCGTCGAGAAGACGCCCCACTGAAGGCACTCTTTGAAAAGCTTAACGAACAGACAGGGGATTGCCCTGTAGGCGGCCTTCAGTACCAAAACCTCGATGAGATCCAGTCCTGGCGTCTTGTTATTTGTCAGAAATCTGACTGCTGCTGCGATTTCTGCACTCGTGAAGAGAGATCACCGGCAGTGTCAGGCACATAGTGTTGCGCTATCTCTGACTTTGCGCTGCTGCAGCGTGTCCTTATTCTCCCGGTCATCCGGACGTGCACGTCGAGCAGGCGATCAGCGGTCTCCTCCGGGGTGACGGTCGAAGAGTTTCCGCAACGGACAATGCTCAGCACTTTGTCAACCAAAATCTTATCGGCCTGATGATTAAAAACAAATCTCCAGGGCTTCGAGTAGCCTTGCTCAGTGACAAATTTCTGCCAACTCTCGAGTCTCGCCTTCCTCACCTCCCTAGTGTACTCCCGTAAAGAAGAGTGGTAGACACGCAGTTTGACGGAGCGGGTCGGCTTAACACATTCCTGCTGGTATGCCCGTCTGTCCCTATAGGCGATTTTCTTTCTTATCGTCAGATTTTTTGTCCACCACGGGTTGGACTTTCTTTATTGCCTCTTTTTAGGAATTGCCTTCTCGCAGGCATCCAGAAGGGAGCCTGCAAAAGCATCCGAAAACTTCGCCACGTCCTCCACAGACGTCAAACCGAGGACCTCAAGTCTCGATCCGGACAGATCGACGAGGCTCTCAGCGAATTCCTCCCAGTCGGCCCCATTGGTGTCTAACCGAACTTTCGTAGATCGCTGCTCCTTGCCTCTGACTTTTGGCACCATCAGCCTAATATCCAGGGAGTTGTGGTCACAAGATTTCCAGTCGCAACGTACTTTCCACACGCCGATAAACTGGCTCATGGATGGGGACGACAGCGTCACGTCGATGTGCGACGATACCCATGACGTCCAGTAGGTGCGCGGCTGTCCGACAACATTAAGAACTTTATGTCCGCGGACCCGGATAAAGTCTTGGATCATCGCTTTCCTATCGTCCAATTTAAGGTTACAACAGAGAGGGGATCGTGCATTGGCATCTATTCCCACGAACACCTTCGGCCCCTCAGTGAACGAAGCACCATTTTGAGGTGTCTGAGTTGCTCCTCTATATCGTCGCTGTACTGAAAATAGCACGATGCGACGTAGAAGGAGGAGCCGGGTGCTCGCACTTCCGCACATACGCAGTGCGTTTTGCAAAGCAGCGAGACAAACATTATCTGGAATTCGGGTTACAAGGGACTACTGCGGCCCAAGGACGTTGCGCGCACAAAGCAGCCACCCTCATTCCAGTCCCTATCCCGAAGAAGGCGTTCCCACTGCCCCGCTTCCGGACGTGCAACTCCTGTAAGAGCAGGATGTTCAGTCGCTTTTGGATAATGAGTTGACAAACCTCCCCTATCATTACAGCCGATCGCCTCATGTTAAGCTGCAGCATCCTAATACCCGTGGATTTAAGCAACGCGGGCAGTGAAGTGCTCTTGGCCGGCACCAGAGGCACGGAAAAATTGACTACCTCTACTGAGGTTTGGGACAAAGTCGCGATCGCGGCATCTACGTTTATCGCGGAGCTATTACACAGCCACACAAAAAAAAATTTTTTGAGGCAGGGGGTTTGACTATGTTTACTGTATGTTTTTGGGGTCGCTGAATTCGAATCCGAGGTCGGTTTAATCCCTGGACGTCAGGGTTTGGCCATAATCTTAAAAAACACTTCAAAATTTATTGAAATGTCTAATCCCGATTATCCAAAACGATTGGAAATCTAAGAACCTGGTAACTCATCAACTAGCCAACTGAATTTATAACTCCATAACCCTTCATCTTTATTCTCTTTACGAAAATAAATTTTTGGCTCGTAAACGTAGATGAGACCATCGGCATTAGCGTTATCCGATGTATACCGCGAGGAGGTTGCACGATCGGATTTTATACATCATTTAGCCCTTAAAAGGGGTGTTTACAGTTGAACGAATAAATAAATAAATAAATAAATAAATAAATAAATAAATAAATATATAAATAAAAACCAAATAACAGATTTGTAGTTTTAGTCTCTCTCTTCTCATTTCAGTCTTTCTCTTTTTTCGAACTATATCGATTTCTTTTCTCTTCAAAAGATCGATGCAATGTCTTACGTTTTCTACTTCTCTTTGGTACGTCTTTCTTCAGATTCCAGCAGAAATCTGCCATCATATGTTCGTCCCATCTTCCCTGATAGCGACTTTCCATTACTTTTATGTCTTGATGAAAGAGTTCACCTTGTTTTTCGCTAAAATCTCCTAAGTTGTCTGGAAATTCATCAAGATGTGAGTGCAAAAAATGTAATTTCAAATTCATTAAACAACCTAGTTTTTCAAAGTTTTTCACCATATTTTTAACAATTTTTTTATACTGTGGACTTTTTGTATTTCCCAAAAACTTTGAAAAACTAGGTTGTTATGGGAGCATAATATAATAATATCGGATTCGTAACGCCTTTTTAACATTGTCCGATCCTTATACGCATATAATTTTGATGCGCATAAAGATTGTACACAAATATATGAGACCTATTAGGTGATTGCATATGAAATCGCCCATTTTTAAGCAAAAGAAAAGATAGTGATTTGGTACTATATCGATGAACTGGTTAATTCAAAGTATTGCCCATCAGAACAGATGACCTTGGCCCATTTATCAACCAACAATCGGATTCTACGCAGGAAGAATTCGGGTTCTTTGGAAGCAATCCAGTCATTCAGCCATTTTTTAACGCTCGTACGAGATGAAGTTCTATGCCGTAAGCGCTGATTGCATCGACCGAAACAAATGGTAATCGGAGCGATGTCTGGGGAATATGGCGGGTGGGGTTAGGATTTTCCAGTTCACTCCTTCTAAGTACCTTTTGACTGGTTGAGCAACATGCAGCCTGGTGTTGTGATGCTATAAAATCAACTTGTCATGGAGATTTTCCTATTCCGGCTTCTTCTCGCTTCAAATAGATCAGTTGTGGTCTATAACGATCCCTAGATAACATCCCTAGTGATGGTTTTCGACGGTTTCAGCAGCTCTTCAAATTTTTGAGTGGTTTTCCGCGGTCCATAGTGTCTATTGAGAAATCACCACTTTGGAAATGGCGAAACCACTCTTTGCACGTTGTACTCATGGAGTATGTTCGACATACACTTTTTCTAAAAAACGATGTGTTTCCGCGGTCGATTTTTGCCAGGAAATAATGAAGTATAACGTCCCGCAAACGTGATTTATTTGGAACAAAACTTGCCGCTGTAAACAGAATCGAAACAGATGATGTAAACGTGTCGCACAAATGTCACCAATGGCGTTTAGCGAGATTCTATTGACCTGTCATCATGAGTATTGCCAACTTTCAATTCGAAAGAAATAGTGTGCCTCTAACGCCATTTATTACCAGCGGGCGGTTTCTTATGCAACCACGTAATACAATTTTAGCGCCAGTTCTGAACGGCAATTTGAGTGAGGTTTCTTGGCAGAGATATTCTCAATGGATTGCCAGTCCATTGGAGAGAAGACACGAGCATATGAAAATATTTTTGTTCTACCGAGTAGTGATCTCTCTCGTATGACACACCAGTGCGCTGTCTGTTAGGCCATGCTCATGCTCGGGGAGCATTGCCTCCATTATACCAGGAGCTGCAGTCTGCCAATTTCGCTATGGGTGCTTATTTTGTCGTAAAATACTTCAATTTGAAATAGCCTTTCACGAAGAAAATGTAAGTATATCTTGACAATTATTTATAAATTTTAAACTGAAGGTTCTTTAATACTTGCTTTTACTGTCCTTGTTTAATGACGTCAGAAGTGGGAAATTTCATGCTGATTTATTTGATGGTATACGCGGAAATAAAACGTTCTTCTTCTTCTTTCTTCCATCTTCGGTTAATGCCTGTTCTATCATCGACCTCCACATACTTCCGGCTCCAGATCATTACTCCATTTCTTTCTTGGTCTTCCCATACTTCGCCTGCCGTTCGGTGACTTGTCTCTTGCAGTTGTCACCAGCCTATCCTCTGTCATTCGGCCCATATGCTGGTTCCACTTCTTTTTTTTTTATAGTACCCATTCATTGGTGTTTTCCACGTTGTGTGCTTACCTGATGTTCTTGTTTCTCTCTCTATTCCTCAACGTTTTTCCCGATATCCTTCTCAGTATTCTCACTTCTGCAATAATGGCCTTGTCTTTGCAGTATCCGGTCTTGTCTCTGCGGTGTATATCATAATTCGTCTAATATTTGTGTTATAAATTCTGGCTTTTATGTCATTCCGTAAATGCTTATTTCGCCAGATCAAATCTTTCAGGCATCCTGCTACTTTATTCGCTTTGACTACTTCTTGTCGCACCCCTTCTTCCACGTTTCCATTGCTCGTTATATCTATACCAAGGTATTTAAATTTCATATCTTGTTGTATTTGGTTATTCGCTTCAAGTTTGTATATGGTTGATTCCTTTGATGTAGTCGTGCATTTCGTCTTTTCACTTGATATTACCATATTATACTGTTTTGCTGTTGCGTTGAAAATGAGTTATACTTTTTGAAGGTCATTTTCGCTTTCTGCAAGTAATACAGCGTCGTCCACATGACAAAAAATGTTGACCTTTTCATGTCCTATTCTATAGACTGCCCTAGCACGTACTCCACCAAATATTTCGTCCATTATAATGTTAAATAGTGATGGGCGAGTCTCTTTACCTGATGCCTTTATTCACTGGAATAATTTCTATTAGTTGACCTTTGACACGCGCTTATATTTTGTTGTCTGTGTATTTGTTCTCTATTGTTTGTATTATGTTAATTGGAATGTCTCTATTATGTATAGAAGGTATATTATGTCCTTGAGTCAAAAGCTTTCGTTAGATCTATTAAGCGAAGTTAAGCAGGTTTATTATATTCTATTGATTTCCGGACTACCTATCTTAGAACAAATATGGCATTCACACAGGACCTTCCGGATTTAAAACCTTAATGTTCTTCTGACAAGGGTATAATTACGTTGATTCTGTTAGTGATGATTTTTGTGCTAAGTTTCAACGCCGTGTGTAGCAGGTTTATACCTCTGCAATTGGATGGCTCTTGCTTATCTCTTTTATTAAACATTAATATGGTTGTGATGATCCTCCATCTATTTGGTATTTCACATTGATTTATAATTTTTTATATAAGGGTTCTCATTTCTTCTGCTAAGTTTCGGCTCCCATATTTTAGCAGTTCGATTTGCATCCATCCTACCCAGGAGATTTCCTATTTTTCAACTACTGTAGCGCTTTGTTTACTTTTCGTATGGTAATTGTCATGCCTTATTAGTGGAATGTCCACTTTTTTCTTATTTTCGTTTTCTCCAAATAAGTCCGTTAAATATTTTTTCCATGTGTCCGCCGATATTCGATTTGTTTTACATAATTCCGCCACTTCTTTCAGTTGATGTCAAATCATTCGCCATATTTACTTTTTTAAACTGTAGAAATTTCCTCCCAACCCTATCAAACTCAGGAGTGCATTAAAATCTTCCAACACTATCATGAGTTCTTTGGTATTGTATCTACCGTATTTTGTAGATTCTCGAAGAACTCTCCTCTTTCTTCTTTCGGTTTGCAGGCTATATATAGTGTGACGTGGCAGCTCGGAGCGTACGTCACAAGGGCGCGGACCTTCAGAAGGGTCCTATTGCGTAGCGGATGGCACGTTCTCGAGAGCGCCGAATCGAGGCTACCGGTTTGTTTTGTTTATTTTTTTTAGTATTTGCGACATAGCGAAGAGCGCGCGCCGCGCGAGAGCGGTGAACGAGCCCCGCGCCCTTGAAAGATGTATAGCCCCGCTCTGGGTGGCGGCGAGAAGAGGTCAAAGCGACAACCGCCGGGTGGAGGAACCTAGACCACTTGAAGCTCCCGCCGGACCCCGTGGTCTCGCCTCCCTCTAATTTTTGCCGACTATCGAGGAGCCGCTACCGGCGCCGCCGGTATCTGGTGGCTATCGTTCCGACCCCTCAGTGGCGGTAGGACCGGCGGACCAAGGTCGCGCACTAGGACGTATTCGAAGCGACTCGGTAACAGCCGGCAAAAATCCGGCTGTCGAAGAAGGGATTTCGGAACCACAAAGGAAGGGGAATGTCGTTTAAAACGAGTAGCCTTCCCGGTGGAGACTAATTCTCGCGGCTACAGTTAACTTCTTATCAAAATTCGTCCTTGGCTTCCGGCCGATTAATGTTTACGACAAAAAGATACCGATTTTGATAACGAAGGAGCGAGCGCGAGCGGAATGAGAGCGAAAGAAAGCGAGCGAGAACGAGAGGGAGCAAGCACGCATGAGGGCGAGCGAGAGGGAGAGAGAGTGAGAGCGAGAGGGAGAGACCGAGCCAACGACCGTGGGTCAACCAGAGCAAGCTGCCCGGGAGCCCGCATTTTGTCAGGCCGCCTCACCGCATTCTTTTAGTTTTTTTGTTGTCGTTAGCGTGCGAAGTCCCGTCCCCTTGGCTCGACGGCTGTTCGGGAGACTAGCCATTGCTATCGGACATCGCGGGTCCGACGCGGCGCGATTACGTGCAAATAAAGAAAACCATACCGCGAATAAGAAGACATTTAAATTATATGTCATAGGGCGCTCCGTCAGAGGGCTTGGTACCGTCGACCGCGAAAGGCAAATAAAGGCGTGCGAGTTACCCGAGCCGTTGTTTTTCTTTATTTTTTCTTTTACGTGACATCGTTCCTTTTTTTGGTTGTCGGCGATTCCCGGCGTGGCCATTCGAACCACTCCGGCATCCGACTTGATTCACCCCGGAGCTGCCGGTCCCGATTGGGACGAACTTGGGTCGCGTGGCCAACGCGCGGACGGCGACGCCGACCGCGGAAGCTATCGTTTAGTGGGAGCGACCTACGCGCACCTGGCGCCAAGACGGACCAAAGGAGGTGCGGATATCGTTCGCGCCCTGAGGTTCGCACGTTGGTGTTGCGCCGGCGACTCGGAGAAACCGAGTCGCGAAATACGGTTGTAATAGAAAGTATCTTTAACCTCCGATGTTCGAGTGATTTTTATAAGTAATATTCCTTTGATATATATGGATAGCTTTCTATGTTGTTCCTATATTTTTTATGTATAACTATAGTAAGTATACTTATTTTATTATACCTACAGTATTATAACTACAATATTTTATGAGTACCTACAGTACACCTATTTTATTAAACCTACAGTATTATACCTATAGTATTTTATGTACACCTACAGTATACCTACCCAATATACCTACTCCTGCTTTGGTTCGCTTCTTCTTGTTTACAACACTACCAGGTGCGGAAATATTNCTATAGATGATGCTAGCCATCAGTTTAGGGACCGTAAGATCGCTTCTGCAGCGCCATCATCTCCCTCTAACAGCTGACGAAGATTTTCAACACACAACAACCCAAGTTCCATACACCGGTATATTTTTCTATAACCTTAAACATATCGAGTTTTGTGCCTACGAACTACGATTTGTGGACAGCATTGGTTTTTTGTTATCATTTGAAGAAAACGGCTGCAGAATCGCATCGAATGCTTGTCCAAGATTACGGTGAACATGCTCTTGGTAAAACACAGTGTTTCAAGTGGTTAAAAAAATTCAAAAGTTGTGATTTTGACGTGAGAAACGAAGAGCGTGGGAATCCACCAAAAATGTTCGTAGACAACGAATTGCAAGCTTTATTGGATGAAAATGACACTCAAACTCAAGAAGAACTCGCGGATCAATTGAATGTGACGCAGAAAGCTGTCTCAATCCGTTTGAAAGCCATGGTAAAGATTCAGAAAGTGGGAAAATGGGTTCCGCATGAACTGAATGAAAGACAGCAAGAAAATCGAAAAACCACTTGTGAAATGCTGCTCGACAGATATAA
>NW_014555278.1:0-9792 GCF_001313825.1 Dinoponera quadriceps | reverse complement strand
ATATATATATATATATATATATATATATATATATATATATATATAGTAACTGTGCAAAAATTTTGCAGCATTCCCGAAGCTTCTTCCCAGTCGTTATCAACGTTTGGCGCCAGTTTAAAATATAAGCATTTGCAAATCACGCGTGCGACATGTGTAGCACAGGTTGACCATGTGCGCGAATATTGTGACGATTGTGTTGCTTGCAACGACATGTCTATAGCCGCGCGAAATTAGTATATAAACGAAGACCTCCAATCCAATCAACACCGATTCTCCCCGGCCGTCGATCGCGACGCACCAGCAATCGCCGGTTCGCCTTCTTGACGGACTGATCCTCACCGGCAGCTCACCGCCACGATTAGCGACAATGAGCTTTAACTTCCGATTCCGCTTCTAAATCGAACTACTGCTTCTTGGAGTGGTGTGTTTGCAGCAAGCAACTGACTGATCCTCTCTCTAAGTAGCACACAACCGGGGTGGCGTGTTCACCGTCTCCACTATGAGTTCGAGGTAGCCGGATCCTCATTCTCAATCAGGGCAAGCCCACTGCCTCCGCTGAGTATTCGCTACCGCATCAGACCGAAACGCGTAATCGCCGCATTAAAATCGCCGATCCGCGAGTTAACCCTTTTACTGCCGAACGACGATATATCGTCGTTCGCAACACTTACGAAAAGTGCCAACGACGATATTCGCGTATCGGAGAGAGTCTTACTATTCGCATTGCGAGAAAGCTCTATCTCAAAATAAATTTATAAAACGTTAAAAATGGTCTAATTTTATTGCAAAAAAATTTAAAAAATTGTTTTTGAGTTTAACTTTTTGTTATACTCTATGCTGGTTGGTGCCGAGGGTCTGTATACCCTGGAGCGATAAGGAAGAAACTCGACACGGGATAATTTTGTTCTCAGATCCGATATTAGTTATTTTGTTAAAAATAATTGAACATGTAATACTTATACTTCATACTGCGTGATCTACATAAAACTGTGATCAAACGATGATTATTTTTATGTGCAAATATTGTTTGTAAAAGAGAAACTTGTTTCTTTGTTTTTCATCATGTTTTTTATTGATGTTATTCGTATGATTTTCAACAAATATTAAAACCCAATTGGCATTACTTTATTCTTTCTTTATTTCGTAATATACTGCTTTTTGAATTTTATAAATATCATTTTTAGTTTGGTTTTTATGAGCTTTTTCTCAAACCTTAGCAAATTCGTCAAATTGGTTCGGTATTTTTCGCATAGGTACGATACTTTTGCTCGGCATTAAAAGGGTTAAAGAGCCACAATGGAAAACACCGCCGAAAATCGACGCGAGTCGGCACCAAAACATGCCTGCAGATAAACTCTGTCACCACGCCACGCCACGAGCCATTACATAGCCGACCAAGTCGAACAGGTGCACCAGCATGCAAATATTACAGCGAGCGAGAAGACAATACCGCGAGTAGACCGCATGTAAATATTATTTATATTTGTTTATTTTTCTTTTGAAAACCGTAATACCGAATACTGACTGATCTCAAGCGCACATTTATACCTCAGCATATTTATTATTGTCTGCCTTTCTTTTTTTTGTTATCCTGAGGCATGAATAAATTTAATTTAGTTTTCATATCTAACCAGGATTACATTACTTTCTTTCCAAACTCAGCAATGCGGCGAGCTTACCCGGAACACCGCTCCTGACGCGACGATAACGTAAACCTTATATTTCGCATTCGACTACCGACCGCGTGCAAGTCGAACCGTCGCAATATATATATGTGTGTATGTGAATGTGTTTGTCACATATGTATATATAAATATTAATTGTTATAACATTTCTAATCATAAAATTTCCAAAACGATGGGCGCGGGCAGATCGTTTTAGAAAATTTAGAGGAAGAGGATGAAACATTTTCATTTATTGATTTTAATAATCGGATTTTGTACCTTTCCTTGAAATACAATACTTTATAACCGAATTTTGTATTTTGTCTTATAATACAATACAAAATAAATGTAATACATCCAACTTCGAGTCATTTTTATATATAAAATATAAAATATTTAAAAGTTTTGTTTTGAAATAGCGAGTAATCAAGTGAAGTACATTTATTCCAAATTAGATTAATCTGCCTAATTTGGAATTATGACCTCTGACTCATACTTAAGAAATATTGAATTAAATAAATTACATTCTCTCATTCCTCAAGATTGTGGGACAAACAATTTTACTTAACATCTCTTTCTTTCTGAACTCAGCATTGCCTGCTACTCCTCGTATTATATCGAGACTACGCATTTTAAACGTTTCCTATAACAACATATTGCCGTGTTCACTAGAGGATCAAAGGCACACCTAAAACAGCTCCGCTGGGCCAGGCAGGCTTACTGATCAAGCCTTTTGACTGTTTTATTAAGATTAGGTTGTTAAATTTTAAAGCTTGTTGTTAAAATTATTTAAATTTTCATGTCCTTGAGATAAGTGAGGGGAAAAAGAGGGATATCGAAGATGCGAGATGGTTGGAAAGTGATTCAGCTACAATTATAATTATAAAAATGTAGATACGATATACTTAGAATTTGTAAGAAATAAAAAATATAAACAATGGAATTAAAAGATGGTAAACTAGCGAGACAACAACACCGGTCTGATTAGGAGTTACGTTCGACAGTTCAAAATGCAACGAGAGAGAAGACACTAGTTGCTAATGAACGACAAGGAGACTTACAATATAACGATTCGCAGAGGTAGTGAATGAGAAGCCACCAAGTCGTCGCTGAACAAAAGAGATAGCTTCTGAGAGTCTGGAATCGACGACGATGTTGGGCCGCAACGGTGGTGTGATAAAGCAGCGGCACTAGTATATGACTCTGAAGTTGCGAAATGGCAAGTTGCACTCGCGGTGATTTTATAAAGATATGAACTTGAACTGAATCAAGATATTGAAGCGTTATAGAATAAGATTAAATTTATGTAAATGAGACAATTTGGAAAAGCACGTCTGTTTAGAATAAGAATGTTAGTCGAAAGAGATTTAGAAAAACACATCTACGCCGAACGAATGTTCGGACTGAAGTGAAATACCGATGACTCGTGGACCTACGGTTGGACCCTTTTGTTTCGTCTACTCGTCTTAACTTTGTCGCAATCGCGAGTTCGAGATGCCGTGACTTTATCAGCACGGTTGGTTTCGCATCAGCGCGACGCATACGCTGGTGTTCTTAAAAGAGTTAAGAGAGGAAGGAGATAGCCGTGAGAATGATGATGGATGAAGATGAAATAACCGCATATAAAAAAAATGACAAATGAGTTATGGCGAGGGAAGGTCGAGGAAACGGGCTGTTGGGAACGGAAATTTCGTACGATAAAGTCGTGGGATGTGCTAAGTAAAGCAGGTTATAAAGATATATGTATGATTGCTCTCCTGCTTCTCCTGCTCTTTAAGCGCTTCCCTAACTGGACAAGGCGTCCGTATCGGTAAGAAATTTGATGCGCCGTTTACGTTGTACCAGGTGTAGAAGTTTGAAACCGGAATTATTTTGTAAAAATTACACGTCTGTTGCTTGAAAATGATAAAAAATATTTTATTCAAAATAATGTCTATTGCTATTTATACATTTTTTCCACCTCTCCGGCAGTTTATGAATGCCATGCCAGAAAAACATTTCTTCTTTTGAAGCGAACCAGCTATCGAGCCATTTTCGTACATTTTCATACGAATTGAAGCGTTGTTCAGCGAGAGCGTGTCCCATTGATGCGATTAGATGATAATCGGACGGAGCCAAGTCTGGAGAATAAGCCGCATGCGTTAGTATTTCCCAACTGAACGCCTCGACCGTTTCCCTGACCCGTTTTGCTGTGTGTGATGGGGCATTATCATGGAGCAAAATGACTTTGTGTTGCCTTTTTCCATATTCCGGTCGTTTTTCACGCGATTTAAATCGATCATTTGCTGTTGGTAGCGATCAGTGTTAACGGTTTCACCAGGTTTTAGCAGCTCATAATAGATTACACCCTTCTGATCCCGCCAAACACAGAGCATCGTCTTCTTTCCAAAGCGATTTGGTCTTGCAGTGGATGTCAATGGTTCGTCTGGATTCACCCATGATTTCTGACGCTTAGGATTCTCAAAATATACCCATTTTTCATCACCTGTCATGATACGATGGACTTTCTTTTATATTTGTCGAGCAGCATTTCACAAGTGGTTTTTCGATTTACTTGCTGTCTTTCATTCAGTTCATGCGGAACCCATTTTCCCACTTTCTGAATATTTCCCATGGCTTTCAAACGGATTGAGACAGCTTTTTGCGTCACATTCAATTGATCCGCGAGTTCTTCTTGAGTTTGAGTGTCATCTTCATCCAATAAAGCTTGCAATTCGTTGTCTACGAACATTTTTGGTGGATTCCCACGCTCTTCGTTTCTCACGTCAAAATCACAACTTTTGAATTTTTTTAACCACTTGAAACACTGTGTTTTACCAAGAGCATGTTCACCGTAATCTTGGACAAACATTCGATGCGATTCTGCAGCAGTTTTCTTCAAATGATAACAAAAAACCAATGCTGTCCGCAAATCGTAGTTCGTAGGCACAAAACTCGATATGTTTAAGGTTATAGAAAAATATACCGGTGTATGGAACTTGGGTCGTTGTGTATTGAAAATCTTCGTCAGCTGTTAGAGGGAGATGATGGCGCTGCAGAAGCGGTCTTACTGTCCCTAAACTGATGGCTAGCACCATCTATAAGGAAATTCCGGTTTCATACTCCTACACGTGTTATATGACAGATGTTTGCTCATTCTTCGCGACGATTATCGCAGATGGTTGTGTTATTGCGTGCGATCGACGTACAGGCTGATAGTTGACGGCAGGTCGCGAAGAGGATCGAGAAGAGGAGAGGGAGGACGTGGATAAAGAAGAGATTATAGAAGTAGGAAAATTTAGAGATCAACGCGAATGATTTAAGACGGACGTCACGACTCAGAAAGTAACACTTCCTTAACAAGAAAAGTATAGTGGAATGAAGCGAATAAGAAGGTGACGTTTGTTGAACGTGGGGTGGTATTTGGCAAGCATCGGTCTAGCCGTTTTTCTATTTGTCCTAAGGATTGCTCTACTGCGTTGATCTCAACGTTAGACATGGACTTAGCTTCGGAATAGTTCGTTTCTTCCCGTACGACGTATGGTGGCGTTCGGCTGGCAGGTTGCAGTTTGATGAGGAATGATTGAGATTGACAGCAGTGGCCTCGATTGTAGGCACGGACAGACCATTGGCAGGAGGGGTAGGTAATTGATCTTCGTTCGTTTTCTCCCTTAGGTATAGTAATAGGCTCGTTAACAAGGGTTAATACTGAAATAAGGTTCCCATCAATTTTAAAAATAGACAACATTGTTTATTCTCATAAAAATTTACATCGTTGGAAAGATGAAACTTAGCTCTATTTTTCTACATAATCGCTATTTTTTTCTACGCATTTTTGTAGACGGTGCTCCAATTTCTGTATCCCAATGTCGTAGAACTCCGCCGCCAACTTGTTGAGGAAGCGTTTTACCTCTTCTTTGACTTCATCGTCGCTCCGGAAGCGTTGGTCACCCAAGTGTTCCTTTAACTTGGGGAACAAGTGATAATCACTAGGCTTAAGGTCCGGACTGTAAGGTGGGTGGGGCATGACAGTCCACCCTAAGTGTGTCAAAAGTTCCTGGGTTTGACGGGAGACGCGAAGGTCGTGCGTTGTCGTGAAGCAGCGTTACACCGGCTGTCAGTCGTCCTCGCCGGCGTTTCTGGATAGCTCGCCTGAGTTTTCTCAGGGTGGCCAACGCTTCCGGAGAGACGATGAAGTCAAAGAAGAGGTGAAACGCTTCCTCAACGGGTTGGCGGCGGAGTTCTACGACATTGGAATACAGAAATTGGAGCACCGTCTACAAAAATGCGTAGAAAAGATGGCAATTATGTAGAAAAATAGAGCAAAATTTCATCTTTCCAGCGATGTAAATTTCTACGAATATAAACAATGTTGTCTATTTGTAAAATTGATGGGAATCTTATTTCTGGATCAACCCTCGTAGATGAAAATATGGAAATGAACACCGCAGCCATATAGAGAGTGCAAGGCGTATCCATAGATCAAAGTGTCAGCAACGAACTTGAAGGCTTTGATGATCCATCGAGATCCCGATGAAACCTGTGCTTTTCGGTTCCAAATTAAAGGAATCTTTCAAATAATCTTTCGCCGGTTGACTATGTAATAATGTCGAGGGCTTTTTTGTCAAGGAGATTAGCGATGGGAAATGAGTAAAATCTGGCGACCTGCAGCCGCTTTTGCAAAGTTGTTGATGATATTTAGTTGTTCGATCAGGAACATAATATGTTCTCGGAGACGTTCAAGGTCCTTGCTCGAGTAGATGCCGTTTTCAGATAAGTATTCGGCGTCCATGTGCTTCCATGTAGGTCGGAAGAGAAGCTCGAGCGTCTGTGGAGATATGGCGATTGCTGGTTTCGGCGTCAAGCTTATCTATTTGTCTCTCAAGTTGGACATAGTGGGAATTAGAGGATTACAAACTACAGGAATATCAGTTCTAAATAAAATTCGGGTTTCAGAGTCAAGAACATGGAGCGATTACTAAGGGTATTAAGAAGTTCTAGGAAACAGGAATCGATGCACCACCTGGTGTCGTCGAACGGTATACATTTCATTATATGAGCTACTTTGCCGTTGAGAATGGCTATGTATCTGGGCCCTTTCATTAAGGTATACGTAAGTAGATCAGGCTGGCTAAAAATTAAGGAGATAGTATTTTTCAGAACTTGTTGTTCCTAATTACATTTCTCGATAACCTTGCGGTACAAGTTTTTGTACTTTTTTGTTGAATTCTTAATGTTGTCTTAATAATGTCTTTTTGATTTGATTCTTAATTGATTTGATTCTTAATGTGTTTTTCAATATAAACACACTTATAGTTAAGGTAAGGTAAAAAGTCTAAATTTTTGATTAAAATGAGGACTCTTTTCGCGAATGGGTTATCGCGCAAGATTTCTACGATAACTAATTTGGAGTTGTCTTTATGAATTATATGCTGTATAGTATATGCTGTCGAATAACGTGATTCGGAATCTATAATTTTATTCACAAAGCTCTGATATACGAGGTCTGTTCAAAAAGTATCGCGAATTTTGTGTTTTTTCAAAAATTATTTATTTATTCATGAATATCTATTTTGTCTCCTTCAAAGTAATTCCCATCAGATATTATACACTTGTGACAACGTTTTTTCCAATCCTCGAAGCTCTTCAAAAAATCATTTTTTGTGATCTTGTTCAGCTCCTCATTCGATGCCGTCTTTATCTCCTCAATCGTAGCGTAGCGTCGTTCTTTCATGTGCCTCTTCAGTTTCGAGAACAAGAAAAAGTCGCAGGGGGCCAGGTCTGAGGAATACGGTGGCTGCGACATCATTAGTGTGTTGTTTTTAGCCAAAAATTCGCGCACAAGCAACGATGTGTGAGCAGGGGCGTTGGTACGAATTTCGCGGCGACCCGTCTCATGCCCAAATCATTAGTAAAAATCAAGTGGCTTATGCGCCAATCGATATGTTTAGGTCCTCAGCAACTTCTCTAACGGTGATTCGACGATTGGCCAATACTATTTTCTTCACTTCATCAATGTTTTCGTCTGTTGTTGACGTGCTCGGGTATCCGGCACGCTCTTTGTCGTTCACATTTTCTTGGCCCTCTGAGAACATTTTGTACCACCGATAAACGTTGCTTCGGTTCAAGGTAGCTTCACCATATGCCACAGTCAACATTCGGAATGCGTCCGCGCATTTAATTTTGTTAGATTCTTTGATCCATTTTTTGAAATAGGCAAAAATCGAAGACGAGCCAAAACACGTCAAAGCAAAACAGCTGTCAAAGATAAACTGAATATTCAAAATGGCCGAACTTGTTGGCATAAGTGAGGGACATGAGTACCAACATAACGCCACAAAAAAATCGAAAATCGAATATACGTAACCCGCGGAAATTAAAAATTCGCGATACTTTTTGAACAGACCTCGTAGAACATCGTAAGCTTGCTTTAGACGTTCAATAGATGTTAGTTATTCGTTGATGCATGCCAGCTCGGCTACACAGCAGTGAGTTCCATAGGAGGAGGGTGTCCTGTTTCGTTCTAACTGATACGCGGTAGTCCTTGAAGCTGATATAAATACTGCTTCCAATGATATTGTTCCCTGTGCAATAAGCGTTCGAGAATTGGCCTCTGTAGCAGGTCCCATCAGTGGTGGTTGGGTCGGTTAACATCAGGGTTCTGTAGTGCATTGTATTCTAGAGCAGGTCTGAAATTGCGAAGCATTGTCCCTATACGAAAATCTGTGTACTGTATAGTCGAGCATAGGTGCTTTGGTCTCTGGCTCGACAAAATATTTGCGATCTCCTCCGTAGACTAACGACTTGTGGGAGTGCATGCCACAATGAAAAATGTACGGTTCGACTTGGATACCACAGGGTAGAATTTTGGTTTGCAAATATTTAGCGACTTGGGGAAGTTGGAGGTAGGTCATAGTCGAATTGGGGTTTTTTTCCAGTAGAGGAGCCATTCCCGACATCGAAGAGTAAGACGGTGATGACGTTGAAGGTGATAACTCCGCAGTCGTAATTCAGGAGGCAGAAGCCTCCAGTAACCAGAGTCACAAACGCAACGATAGTAAACATCTGAAATTGCTCTTAGTTGAGTTTGGTGAGTTGTTGCTGTTAGTTGAGTTTTTTTTCAATCTCTGCAAATTGACTTACGCGTAGCTGGTTGTGGTGAACTATTTTTGAAATGGTACGTTTTCGGATTCGAACGTTATCATCTCGGAGTATTTTTAGGATTTCGTAGGGACCGGAATATTGTTCAGATAATTTGAGGAAGTAGGAGGTCAGCAAAAATATTTTATGTCCACTTTTAAAATTCTGTTAATTGAGGCGACGATCATAGTATTCTTTTGATCTGATGTTAGTTCGTTCGAGATTTTAGCGGATACGTTTAGCGGTAATTTGGAGATCGTGAATTCGTATGAATGTGTCAGATAAATAACTGGGATATGTATCGAGTACGGAAGCAGGAAGGTCACAAGAAGGTAATCTAGCAGTTCGACTAAAAATATGTTCGTGTGGTGCAAATTTGATGCAAAAACGATATATAATACAAATACGTGAAGACTCGTGTTATGCGAAACAGGCAATTATCGCGTTTCAATTTCTTTACATATCGGTAAAATATTTAACCCATTAACGCCCAAACGACGCGAATTTTAAGTAACTTTTCACACAGTATTTTTTATGCTATCGGTCTACAAAAAAATTTCACAGGCTCTTTTCCGACGTAAAATTTCATGTTCTTTCAGAATCCGAGGTCAAAATTGCGATTAACCCTCAAGGGAAAAAAATATAGTCGATTTAAACATGAAAAACGTGAAAATTTTCGAAACATTTTTGTTTCTGTATTTTTTGCAACGATACCGCAAAGGTATCATCTTTTAATCATGATCAGAGGTGATAATGGGGGTTGAAGGTTAACAGAAAATTTTTATATTAATAGTGAATCACTTATTTTTCACAAAATGGCGTCGAGAATGTGAAAATTTTATTAAAATCTTAACTTATCGTTTTCTTGAAAACTATAGACTTTAGGAAAAACTTTCTAAGAACAATAATGTCTTAGAATTAGTCAAGGAACACTCTCAAATTTTTTCAGAATTTTTTCAGACAATTTTTGATTTTCTGATATTCGGAAAATACAATTTTCCAAAAATGT
>NW_014555277.1:60829-65408 GCF_001313825.1 Dinoponera quadriceps | reverse complement strand
TAACGCCATCTATTGCACCTCCGCACGAACTTTTGCACTCACCCAATACCAATCAAAAAAACAGAACGATCTTATTTGTCAACCCAATATATATGTGTGTAAGTATGCTAGTCCTCTAAATGAGGTTACTACACCAGAAATGAGTTAAAATATTAATGATATCGTGTTTAATAACCCCAAAGTAAAATTGTGTGATCTAGCGCCTGCTATATATAAACCAGGTGTAGAAGTTTGAAATCGGAATTTTTTTGTAAAAATTACACGTCTGTTGTTTGAAAATGATAAAAAATATTTTATTCAAAATAATGTCCATTGCTATTTATACATTTTTCCCACCTCTCCGGCAGTTTATGAATGCCAAGCTAAGAAAACATTTCTTCTTTTGAAGCGAACCAGCTATAGAGACATTTTCGTACATTTTTATACGAATTGAAGCGTTGTTTAGCGAGAGCATGTCCCATTGATGCGATTAGATGATAATCGGACGGAGCAAAGTCTGGAGAGTAAGCCGCATGCATTAGTATTTCCCAACTGAAAACTTCGGTCGTTTCCCTGACCCGTTTTGCTGTGTGTGATGGGGCATTATCATAGAGTAAAATGACTTTGTGTTGCCTTTTTCCATATTCCTGTCGTTGTTCACGCAATGCTCGATTTAAATCGATCATTTGCTGTTGGTAGCGATTAGTGTTAACGAATTCACCAGGTTTTAGCAGCTCATAATAGATTACACCCTTCTGATCCCACCAAACACAGAGCATTGTCTTCTTTCCAAACCGATTGCAGTGAATGTCGATGGTTTGCCTTGATTCATCCATGATTTCTGAAGCTTAGGATTCTCAAAATATATTCATTTTTCATCACCTGTCATGATACGATGGACTTTCTTTTGTATCTGTCGAGCAGCATTTCACAAGTGGTTTTTCGATTTTCTTGCTGTCTTTCATTTAGTTCATACGGAACCCATTTTCCCACTTTCTGAATCTTTGCCTTGGCTTTCAAACGAATTGAAACAGCTTTCTGCGTCACCGTCAATTCATCCGCGAATTCTTGTTGAGTTTGAGTATCATATTCATCCAATAAAACTTGCAATTCGTTGTCTGCGAACTTTTTCGGTGGTTTTCTACGCTCTTCGTTTCTCACGTTAAAATCATCACTTTTGGATTTTTTGAACCACTCGAAACACTGAGTTTTACCAAGAGCATGTTCACCGTAAGCTTCGACAAGCATTCGATGCGATTCTGCAGCAGTTTTCTTCAAATGATAACAAAAAACCAACGCTGTCCGCAAATCGTAGTTTGTAAGCACAAAACTCGACATATTTATGTTTATACAAAAATATACCGGTGTATGGAACTTGGATTGTTGTGTGTTGAAAATCTTCGTCAGCTGTTAGAGGGAAATGATGGCGTTGCAGAAGCGGTCTTACAGTCCCTAAACTGATGGCTAGCACCATCTATAGGGAAATTCCTGTTTCATACTTCTACACTTGGTATATATATATATATAGTTCTTGCATTGATGCATGCGAATTATACACGTATTGTGCGTGAATCATAATTTGGTACGAATTACCAACAATTTCGCTGTACAACGGTTAAAGCGAGATGCATTTGATCACGAATATACTTTGAATTGCGAAGATCCGAAATAATTGAACATGCACTCGAATGCAGCACGGATTCCACAAAACAAAAAATAATTATATTACTTCTTTGATGTAGATGGTATTTATCCACTATTTCCATTTTCTGCTTTAAACTCTTTGGGATATTTAATATTATCCTCGTTATTTGAACTTCTTCTAACGGAACATGTAAATTACATAAATTCTAAAAATATTCGAAGAATATTTTGATATTCTGCGAGCTTTCTCAGAATATGCATATTTCGTTAGACTAATTTGTGTATTTCACGGTGATTGTCGTTCTATTTGTCCCAAAATTATAATATATTACTTCTACTTCAATATTAAACCTTTTCTGTTCAGTACTGTATGCTTGAAGTTTATTTTATTTTTATCGCGATATCTAATTAATTTTCTGTTTTTTTTTTCATGAGAAATAGAATTTAATTATGAAAGTAAAGAAACTATTACATCTTGATATTTAAAACAGTAAAATAAAAACCATAATAATAAATCTAAAATACTGCAAACCAAAAAGTGTAACGGTTCCGCTTTCAGTTCTTGTTCTGTAATTTTTATAAAATGTCGGTACGGTTTACGGTTCCGGTCCGACAAAAATACCGGTTTCCATACAATTTTCGATTTCAGTTCCGATCCCACCCGAGTCTGAATATAATACATTCTTATATTGTTGAAAAAATATTTGTAACGGAGTAATAATAATAAATGTCTGAATCAACGCAAGTAAAATGGCATACAACGAAAATTTACCTTTTCATTACGACGCACGTCCTCTGCGTAATATAACTTGATGGTCAACACATGCTAATCGTAAGATACTTTTATATAACAAGTATTATATTTTATAATGGGTTTACATATGGTTTACATAGGTTTACATATAAATATAATATGACAATCGGTCGTATTTGTAACTTTCGTGGCTGTCGACTTTAGTCCCTTTATTGAAAAGTATAATTGGCAGGTCAGAAATAAATTATTTTTTCTTAATAATTTTATTATTAGTTTCTAGTGATTTTAAATAACAAAGACGTTAATAATGTAAAATAATTAAATGATAGTAACGATAGTGGTAATCATTGATTTAATAAAATGTGATAATAATAAATTATTGGTGCAATCTTTCTCAGGAAATAATTACTAAAGTGAAATACTACAAAACTTAAAACCTGTACTAGCATTTGAGCGCAGTATTTCAGTGTACATTTTACACAAATCATCATTACCTAGCGAAATAAATTGATTTTGGAATTTGTTACTTCATCTACAAAGGGCAGAGGGAGTAAATTTATAAAAACAAGATACACAAATTTGTTAATCTTTCCTTATTTTTATCTTATTTAGTGGTAGTGATTAATATTGGAATTTGTCCGTAATATTATTTCTATATTGTATAGTACATCGTTTTTGTATATTTTCAGAGTATAATGTTAAGTTTTTTGCAATGTTCCGTTTACTTATTGAATATTATAAATGTATTGTGTAAGTAACGTTTGCACTCTTTACAAAAATAATTAAAAATTTTTCATTACGAGAACAATGTACATAAATATTCTCATGACTAATATGAATTGTTTCATATATATACTTTCAACATATACTTTTTAAAATAATTTAAAGTTTGTGTTGAAATTCACATAATCTGTAATTAAAAATCCAAAAACTATAATGACGTCACTGGTTTACCAATATATACTAATATTATATTAATTTTCGTGGCACGGCAATTGTTTTTGAGTTGATTCCAATATTTGATAGCATTATATCATTGCGAATATGTTATTTGAACAAAATTTAAGATATATATGAATATATTATAAGTATAGCCCTTCAAGATTTTGTCAGTGCATATTGATATCAAAAGTTTTTGTTTGATCATTGAGGTAAAGCCACGTAAACCACGGTTAAGACATGAATAGGTAAATACTTCAGGATCGAAAACACGGAGGAATGATGAGAAAATTCAATAGATAAAGTAGCATTTTTTATTGAAATAAGCTAACATTAGTTTATTTTATCTGATTTGCATCAACATAATTTTGCTGCGAACCATGTGCCGTAAACGCAATAATTGATTCCTGCAGTAATTCGCCAAAAAATTGCTGAAGTACTGACCAGTGACTAATCATTCGAATTTTTTCCAAAGATTATCAATTCTTTGTAATAAGAGTCGATTGTACCTAAGATGTTCATGTAATATATATTAACGAACCAGTGACGTCATTATTACTTATTTTAATTACAAATTACAGTAAATTTTAAAGCAAACCATAAGAAACTTTGAAAAACGTACTTCATGAAATAATTCATTCAATTTTTGAGAAAACTTATGCATATATTTATTCTTGTTATCAAAAATTTTTAATTATTTTTTTAAAAGTACAAATGTCACTTTTATAATACATTTATATTATTTCGTGAAAAATGAAACATCGTGGATAAGTTTACAGTACATCTTGAAAATGTACGAAAAGCAAAGCAAAAGCATGTACCAATATCAAATAATATACAAAAAATATTGTAGTTACAAATTCTAGATCCTGATCATTGTCACTAGATGCTATGAAAACAAATAAAGATTAACAATGTGTCTTTCTTTTATAAATATATTTGCACTACCTTTTATAAATGATAACAAATTCCAGTATCAATTTATTTCACTGATGATTGTGTGAATCAGTACTAGGTATCGATCACATAACTTTTTTTTAGGGCGGAAAAGTGAAAAATGAAAATTACAAACCTTTATAAATAAAAACATTTACTTTTTTTGTAAGCATACGCTAAAAAGGAAAATTTGTAATGAATCTTTAGGAGGATCATACATTTTCTCCTCTAGCATAAACTTGTGAAGAAAATAATTTTTTTTTATTTGAAAATATTTTGAATTTTTACTTTTTATGTTTCCACTCTAGAGAAAAAGTTAATAATCGC
>NW_014555277.1:50487-60755 GCF_001313825.1 Dinoponera quadriceps | reverse complement strand
AAAGTTAGTAAGTACCGTACTTCAGATGAATAATTTATCTTTGAGGAAAACATCGCATAATCATTTATCATTAAAGCTCACTAGTAAATCAGTGATAAACACTTAATAAGCTTTTGTTATTGTTATTTAATTACTCTACATTATCAATATTTACGTAATTTAGATATTCAAAATCATAAGGTATTAGTAGTAAAATTATTAAGATACAGTTATTTATTACCAGCAAATTATACTTTTCTCGAAAGGTAGCACGCAATGTACAGCATTACATAGCTTTCTTTATTGAAGGAAACATAAAATACACCAAAAAATTTACATACAAAAACGAGAATTTTTATATTTATTAAAATTAGCTAATCAAAATTTGTAAAACGTCGAAGAATCTGTTTTAAAAGCATTTTAAATCAAAATGTTATATATTAGTTGCCCAACTTAATTATCGGCCTTTTTTATTGAATTTCGATCTTAATTTATAAAATGTCGAAAGTTACATAATCTTCGAAGTAATCCCCTACGTTTTTTATACATTTATGCCATCTTTCGAGGAACTATCGAATTCCACTACAGAAAAAAGAGGATGTTTTGAATTAGTAAACTCAACAATGCTTTTATCAACATCCTCGGGAGAAGTGAAATGAGTATCAGCTATGTGATGATGTAGAGACCTGAAGAGGTAATAATCCGAAGGGGCGAAGTCTATAGAATACGCCGGGTGCCATAAAATCTCCCGGTCCAAGTCGGTAATCGTTTCCAATGTCGTTTTTGCAGTGAGTGTCCGCACGTTGTCCTGAAGCAAGATGACCTTCCTTCTTCCCTTGCTAGTATAACGCCTTTTTCCTCTAGTATGTCACAAACGTGAATCAGTTGCTGCTGATAACGTTCAGCAATGACCGTTTCACCACGTTGGAGCAACCTATAGTTCACGACGCCGCGCTGATCCCACCATATATACAGCAACAATTTCTTGGCGTGGATATTCGGTCTTGTGGTATTGGTCGAAGGCTCACCCGGATTAACCCGTAATTTTCTCCTCTTTGTATGATTGTAACGGATCCATTTTTCGTCGCAGATTACAATCTTATGTAGGAAATACTTCTTCTTAAATATAGACAGCAACCAAACTGCAAAGCATCGCGTCTATTTTTGTTCTCAATTTTGAGTTCGTGGCCAACGGCCGTCCTTTTGAATCCTCCCCAGCTTGTGTAGACGCTTAGAAATGGCTATCCATATTACTCCGAGTTCCTTTGCAAGCTCTGATTATGTGTGACAAGAATTTCCATCCAAAAATTGTTCTAGTTCCTCATCTTCTACTTTCTTCGGCTGTTCTGGACGTTCTTCATCACGAATTTTTCATTCTTAAACCGCTGGAACTACTTAGAGATATTGTAGGAAACAGCATCCTCTCCCGAAGCCGCTCAAATCATTTCCTGGGCTTCAATGGCATTTTTTTCAATTGAAAGACAAAAAGAAGGTAATGCCTCAAATATTGCTTCTTGAACGACATTGCTTTTATCATTGTTTCTTAAGGTTAGGTTAGTACAACTGTCAATTATTACAGTACGTTTTAAAATTTACAGATGGCGCTCCAATATGACTATATGACAGGAAAAATATATGAATTTGAGTAGGTACTGTCATCGATAGAATTTAAAAGCCGAGAATTAAGTTGCGCACATAATATGTTGAATCGATCAGTCATTTCAACATCAGGTCAAAAGTATCATACTGATATCTTTATGATTTCGAACAGAGATTTTACGTATAAATAGATGTGCACGGATTTATAAACATGTAAAATTGAATAAAATAGTAAGAGTATTGGCTATTTTTAATGATTTAGTTTATTTAGGCAACTCCAAACTAAGTGAAAATTTAAATAAATGTCAGTAAATTCTATGAAAATATGGATTTTGATAGCGGGATATATGGTGCGGAAAACTCGTCTCCCGCGGTTATATATCATGTATAAATCTACAAAATATATGAAGCCATGAGCGGATTGAAGTTGTAAATATAATAATTTTGTAAGATTCATGGCATAAATATTTTAAATGTTGCTGCGACATAATTAGGCGCGAAAATGGAACGACATTGCAAGTACAAAATTTCATTTAAACGAGTTCACTATCACGGCACAAAAGAAATGTTGCCAGTTACAAATTTTTTTTAATAAAAATGTCATAATAATCTGAGAGAAGCCGTACATGATTGTTACATGATATTACATAACATCATTGCTGTCTTGCGATGTTCCGAAACAATTTCTTTTATTGGTGTATTGATTTCAAGATTATGCCATACTTGAAAAATTTACTGACGCAAAATGAATTTCTTTTTTGCAAAGATTATATTTTATTGATTGAACGGAATTATAAATGTTTGCACGCTGTAAAAATACGCACGAAAATGAATTAAAACGTTGTTCAGTATGTGATAAAAATGTCAGCTTTAGAAAATATAATAATGATCAATAGAAATATGATGGCAAATCAATAAATACACGTGTTTGAAAACAAGCCGCGTTGCTGACACAGTTTGGCAATACCATCGTGCATTACCATTTTTCCAACGACGCCATACAAAAGTTCAGGTTTATTCATGCAATAGTTTTAATTTGATAGCAATTCGTTTTGACCGTATTTGATGTTTTACAATGAAAAAGAGCAACATCGATCCATGATTCGCTTTTTATTTTTGAGTGGAGAAACGTGCGAAGAAATAAAAAAGAAGTGAGATGCTGTATATAGGAACATTTCATCAACTATGACAACCGTCAGATATTAGTTCAACGAATTCATATGTGGTCGTTCATCTGTTTTTTTATGAGAAGCGCCCAGACCGCCGGCAGACGTGGTTACTGAAGAAATCGTTGAAAAGATCCACGACATGATTCTCACTGATCGCCGAACAAAAGTGCGTTAAGTAGCAGAGGCCGTAGGCGTGTTGTACGGAATATCATTCAATATTTTGCACGATAATTTAGGAATGAAAAAGTTGTCGGCCTGATGTGTGCTGCAATTGTTCACGTAGGACAACGGAGGACAAGGAAGCGGATGCGGACATCAATTCAATATCAATTTCGAATCAGTGTTTAGAGCTGTTTGCAATCCGCAGGAGTTTTTACGTCGAGTCGTAACCGTTGATGAAACATGTATCCATCACTACATTCTAGAGGCCAAGGAACAGTCAAAACAGTGGACTTCTCCTGGCAAACGTGCTCCAAAAAGGCCATGACGATTCCATCGGTCGAAAAAAATGATCAACACTGTTTTTCAGGATGCGCAAGGCGTGGTCTTCGTCAACTATTTGGAGAAAAGAAACTAATACGGGGCAATACTATGCTGATTTATTGGACCGATTCGATGTTGAATTGAAGAAAAATGGTCCCATTTGGTGAATAAAAAAAGTGTTGTTGTATCATGACAATGCACCAACTCCTCCGCAGTTGCCACAGCCAAATAGATCGAATTGCGCTACGAATTGCTGTCGCATCAACCGTAATCTCCGGATTCGTCTCCCTGCGACTTCATCCTGTTCTTAAACTTAAAAAAATGGCTCGGTGGAAAAAGATTCACGTCGAATTAGGAGGTCATCATTGAAATAGAGGCTTATTTTGCAGAGTACGGCAAATCGTATTTTTTAGAAGGGTTAAAAAAATGGCAGGAACGTTGGAAAAAGTTTATCCTTCTAAAAGGGGATTACGTTGAAAAATAAGAAAAAATTTTTTTGAAAACTTACGTCTTCATTATTAACACGGATATTTACTGATTTTTCCTCGTATATTAAAAATTTATTGGAATTACATACGATTTTAAATATCTAAACTTATTTTTTCTGTTGGTAACTTCAACTTTCAGTTCACATAAAAACGCTATCAAATTGTTTCGTCTCTTATCGTATTTTACTTGAACGATTAAATATTTATCTGCATAAAGGCTTTTCTACATAAACTTATAAGAATATCTTACCCAGTAAGCATTATGTTATGAAGAAAAGCTCTTTAATAATTCACATATGAGAGCAGGATATCCGAAAATTTATAATTTCAGTTCATTTTTGTTCGCAAGTGGTCTCGAGTGTCTCGGGAGCGGAAGGGCATTCAAAATAAAAGAGTCGAATTAACAATAACTTAAACCAATGTTCAGTTTATTCTTCCTTTCAAGGGGCACAGCACACGAGGGGGAGGAGGGGGGAGGGGGTCCCGCGACGCACCTACCCTTAGAAGTATTACGCAAGAGCCGAAGCAACAAAGCAATTACGCAATTACTACGGAAGCACTTCCGTAAGTACCGCACGCAGTTATCGCGTAAGAAAAGTAACGCAATAGATAGACAAGCAATCGACAACGAGCAATCGTCAGCGAGCAGCGCAAGCAAAAATTACTACTTGTTACCGTACTAGGCGAAATCGTACTACTGTCCGAGACCAGCAGCTTCCAAGGACATTCTTTTTTCTATTGTCTCGTCGCACCAAAATACAAGGGAAACATGCTCATATAAGGCCATGACGCGCGTGCCTGGCGATTGCCGACACGCTGTTGTCGGCTGATCGGAGACGATCGCCTCTCGCGAGCAACAACACGGAGCACGTAATTCGCACGCGCCATAATTGTGCCGTGCGACTCGTGACAATTTTATATTTACGGGATTTATTTTTTATTTTTATTTACGGGATTTATATTTACGGGAATAAACACGAACATGGCATAACAAATAGCGCACTGGTCTACTGTGCTACCGGTCCCAGATTTGATCCCGGTAAAAGACAAAATATTTACGCTCATGTTTGCTCTCGGAAAGAAGCGACAATTCAACGAGAATATCTTTACCAAGAAAAGCTTTTTAAATAATATACCGTTCGGAACCGGCGTTAAACTGTAAGTCTCATATAGCTATGCATAGTCAGCATGCGCGCCATAGATATATGAGAGAGGTCACCACGCCTAGACATAGGTGATAGGACTGAAAAAATTTACTGGAGAATTGCATCCTTTTGGTACAAAGAGACATAATAATTAATCTCAAGTACAAGAATTTAAATATTAGCATTGAAACTCGCTGTTTTTTTCGTGCTTTAAGCATTTATTTTGTAAAAACTTTTGCGTTACATTACTCAAAATATTTTCTCTCGAATGTTGCAATTTTCTGCTACCTCTCTGGCAAAAGCTAAATCCCTCGTCAAAAAAATGCCCTGTCTTTTGACGCCATCCGCTCCTGTATCTATTTTTTGACTTCATCGTAATTACGGAAGTGCGTATCTTATAAGGCGTGTTGTATCGACCGAAACAAATAGTAATCACTTGGGAAAAGATCCGGAAAATGTGTTGGGTGAGGTAGAACCTCCTACTCCAGTTCCATCAGTGTTTTTTTTACCGCCAATTTAATGTGGAACCGAGCGTTGTCGTGCAGCAGAATCAAATTTCGGCGATTTGCTGCTACTGACGGCCTTTTTTTTCATTAAATTATCGTGTAAACGCTCCGGTTTCTGTTGGTAATGTTCGGCAATGACAGTTTTCTTGTGTTTCATGAGCTCATAAAGCACTATCCCCTCCATATCCCACCAGATATCCATCATGACTTTGTGACCATGAATATTCCGTTTTGGTGTAGATGTTGATGGTTGGCCATAGTCAACCCATGATTTTCTGTGTTTAGAGTTATCGAAATAAATCCATTTTCATCCCCAGTTATATCACACAACAAGAAAATTTTTTTCTGTGCTCCACAAGTAATGAAATAGTGGTGTTTAGTCGATTTACAATGACGTTCACGCTTAGCTCGTATGACAGGAATTTTCCTTCTTCCTGTATTTTCTCCATGACATGCAATCGTCGGGATACTATTAACTTACCAACATTGGACTGTTCAGCCAATTCTTTAAGTGCTTGAGAAAAGTTGTCATTCATCAAACTTCGCAATTCGGAATCTTAAAATTTTTTCTACTGACCTGGTCGTTGCTTGTCATAAGGTTCACAATCGCCACTTTTGAATAGTCGAAACTATTTCCTACATATAGTTTTGGATGGTGCAGACTTACAAGTCTATGTATGCAATCTGTGAGTTTCAGCTGCACTTTTTTTTCACATCGATGTAGTGTAGAAATACACATCGGAAGAACTTCTTGTCACGGTCCATTTTTAATTTGCTCTTTCGAGGCACGTGTCTTATTCAAATATGACGTCTTTTGGCTGGAAGTTAGTAACACATGGTCACCCTTCAACGTGACATAAGCGACATCTGTCCGCACTAAATTATAAAATACCTAGAGACACCTACAGTTAAACAGCGGGTTTAAATGCAACTACCTAATATATTAAAATTTTATAACGGCAAATTTGGAGATTGCCACAACATCCAAAGACACAGTCTGACAATATTCGCTACGATAGTAAAAATATGACTAATATAAAGTCCTTCTCATTTTAATCACAGCTAATTAGTTGCTAAAGCATTGTCACAGCTAATGAAAAGAGTCATAATGCTGTCACAACTATTTTAGCTGTATTAATAACTGTGCAGTCGCTGTGACAGCTATAAGAAAAATCACCATTAGTTGCAACTATTTTAACTGTATTAATGGTTGGAAAATCAATAATCATTTTAATGGTTGTAAAAGTATTATGACATCTATAAAAAAAATCAAAACTAGTCTCAGCCGTTTTGTTTTTTTGGGGATTAGAAAATGAATTACTGTAATCTAGCTATAACTCATGCGTCACAGCAAAAGCAAAAGTAATAATGCTATCAATTTTATATAATTCAATACATAGGGTGTTCTACCGAACTCGGGCATTTGAATTATCTGACTTGTTTTTCATGATAGGAAAAATGTCGGAAGAAAACATTGGTTGGTTTAAAGGGGCAAATATTATGATAGGTGAAAAAATTGTTTCAAAATCAAATTTTTCTAAATTTCAAATTTATCAAAGATTTTTTAAAAGGAATTACATATTTTTCTCATCACTGCATGATAGCTGAAGTCAAGACGAATCCAACGACGTATGACGTTATGACTTCCACGTGATTTTGAATTTGAGAATATTATATTAGTTGATTAAATAATGCAAATAGTGAAATAACGTTGACAGAGTGATGAATGAAGGAAAATTTATTTTAATAAGTATTCAAAATGATATACATTAAGTTCAACACATTTCTGTAAACGAATAATGAACAATTCTCTGGCTCTTTTAAGTTCCTCACTGATATTATCACATGCTGTTCTAATCCGTTCTATTATATTGTTACGCTCGCGCGGGAAAATAAAACGAGATAACGTTAAGTGGGAAACAACTTTAATTATATATTTGCAATTTACAAGAAAGCACCCGTAACTCGCAGACTTAAGCTCTCTCTCTCGCGAAAGACCGACGCGCACGTCACGGCGACTCGACTGCCCCAGAGAGAATCTCTCTAACCCGTTGTTTTTCGTTCAACGCTGCTCAACTGTTGTTGACGACCCGTTGTCAAGGGAATCAGTTGTACGTTCAGAGCGCTAAAAGCGCGGGCATTAAGACACGGTCGTAACAATATCTTTCATTGGTGTAGTAATGTTGTTGTAAACTTTTGATTTCACCTAACGCCAAAGAAAAAATCTAAATGTATGAAGTTCAGCAAACGCGCAAGCATTGAAAATTTGCATCACAGCTGATCTAATGTTACGGACATTTTTGTTCTAGTACTGAGCGGGCTATCCATGCAATGAGTGCCAAACAAATATTATGTTGAAAAAACGTTAAATTTCTTCTTAATTTAGAAATTTTTTCCAGTAAATCAAATAACTCGTTAGTTAAAAAATTAGCATATTTGTTGCCAACCAAAGTACTATCGATAAAAAATAATCCAACAATGCTATCACTAAGTATCTCGCCTTTACGCTCTATAAACTTTAATGTTCGACTTGTCGAAGCCATTTCGGATTTTCAGTGTATCGATAATGCATATTATGTGTATTCAGTTGTCCATAATTGGTAAAAGTAGCTTCCTCTGTAAAGAAAATTTAGTAAACAACATATCAATTTTTTTATATTTGCTGCAATGCTCATATATTCGGTCTATGCATAATTCTGTAGCAAAAATAGAGTAAATTTCAAACGAAATATTTAGCAATAAAAGCGATTTTAGTCAACTAAATATATTCCACTCTGTTGATTGATGGCTTTCTGACATTTCTCCACGAGCTTCATTATCCCTCTTTTTTAGAAATCCTGAGATTTTTGGGCAAAGAAGTTCTCCAAGTGGTTCTTGAGGACGTCCAGGGAAGTGAAGGTGTTGTTATTTAAATTGTTCTGAAGCGCCCGAAAGAAGTGATAGTTTAAAGGTGCAAGGTCCGGACTATACTGTGGGCGCATCAAAACATGCCACCCAAGCCGCAATAACTATTGCAGGGTCATTAAAGAAACGTGTGATCTAGTGTTGTCCTGGTGGAACACAACGCCCTTTCTGTTCGCCAATTCGAACCGCTTCTGATCGATTGCTCGCTATAATTTGGCGACTTGTGAACAGTACTTATTGAAGTCAGTCATTAAGTTGGGTGGCAGCAGCTCATAATAGACGATTCCTTTCCAATCCCACCAGGTACTGAGCCTGACCTTCTTCGGGTGTAGTCCAGCCTTTGCGACCGTCTGAGCAGACCTCCGCGCTTCGACCATTATCTTTCTTGACTGACATTATTGTAGACAATCCATTTTTTATCGCCGCTTCAGTGATCATCCGCTTTAAAAATGATTTGTTTTGATGGCGTTTGAGTAGCGAATTGCAAGCTGAAATTCGGTCCATTACATTCTTTTCACTCAGTTCGTGCAACACCCAAACACCAAACTTGTTTATCATCCCAAGTTTCCGTATATGTTTCGAAACAGTTGATTTGTCAATGTTGAGGTTATGTCCAATTTCTGTAATCGTCAAATGCCGATCGGAGTCGATTAAAGCCTTGATTTGATCGACATTAATAGTGACTGTCGACCAGAGCGAGGAGCACCTTGAAGATCAAAATTTCGGCAACAAAATTTTGCAAATCACTTCCAACACCCCCTTTCGTTTACGGCATTCTTTCCGTATACGGCGCATATCATTTCGTGTGTTTTCGACGCGTTTTTGCCTTTTTGGAAATAAAAAAGCGATATACACCGAAAATACACGTTTTTTCTTTTCATGTTCAAAATATAATTAACACGTTCACGCCGGCGTACATCACCGGTGGGTCACACGATACTGAGCCATCTGGCGGCGTGCATCACCGGTGGGTCACGCTTGAATATTTGTTTAGACGCCGCTCACCTTCAAAAATATAGTTTGTTTAGTAACTGGAAAAAATTGCCATATAGTTGAAAATTTAAATAATCTGGCGCCGCCAGATGAAACGCAACATGAATTCGAATGTCGCCTCACAGCGAAAAACATGAAAATCGGCCCCGGCGTGAACGTGTTAAACTTTGTATTGTCACGTATCTCAATTAATTTTTTTTTGTAAATGTCGGCACAAATTTCAGCTTTCACTTAATGAACGACTCTTCACATGTTTGACACATGTGCGAGCGGAAGAACAACTGCGAACGACATCTGTTGGAATTTTGCTTCGGAATTATGCATAGACCTACTGCAGATGACAACACGATTCTTTAAGTCGTTATCATGAATTCTGATTTATGGAAATGTAGAACCGATAAATTTTATGACGCTGTAATATTCGGTGTACACTTTATTTGGAAATGTTAAAAGAACGTGCAATTTCTCGACAACTTGTAGTTACGATTAATTGCATTGACTGTAGCCAATACAGAAGTTTTGCCATTTTCTCTAGTAATAGGCTTTGATCATTTTCTCTCCAGTGATCTTATATTTTCTGTATTACAAAACAATTGAATTTTGAAGTCAAAACTTTGTCGAGAGGATGATTTCTCTCAGAGTGTCTTTCTTCGTATTATCAAGAGATTTGCACTGAGTTCTATCTAGCCTCACCATAAATTAAAATTATTAGGTTGGTGCGTATGAAATGTCGCATTCTCTTTACATGCGGACGTTTTCCTCCCTGTTTTCGTTATACTTTTGTATTTGGCATAACCTCATTCATACTCGTATTGTCCATTGCCAGAGACTCATTTCAACAAAATAGGTTTTCTCGAAGGTCTTCCCTTTTTTATTTCTTTTGAGTTTATTACCGATATGAATTCTGCCGACATTCGCGTCATTTTCTTATATGAGTACAAACTTGGTAATAGTGCTGCAAAAGCTGCACGCAACATAAACCAAGCGTTTGGGGAGAATACG